>NC_069501.1:1150454192-1150724192 GCF_027579735.1 Bombina bombina | reverse complement strand
TCTTCAGTGTGGAGACCGGTTCATGCTACCAGCAGCATTGAGGTATGTGCAGCCCTTTATTCTGAGGAGACTTGGTATATCAGAAAACGGCTGAAAATGTATTCCCTGTTAGGGAAGGGTTAAGCAGTAGACCTATCTTCAAGGGGGTGTTACTGAAACCTATTCATTATTTTATTTTATTGAGTTGACAGTTTTTGGGCAAGGTTTATAATGACAGAGGCTAAAAGATTCATTATAAAAGACACTGGGAGATATGTTTTGCGGTTGATTGTTACATATTCTGAACGTATTATTTTATTAAGGGGTAAACTTTTCCACATGGCTTGTATGGTAACCTCTGGTAGATGCCATTGTAGAATCCCCTCTTACATTGTGTACCTCTTGTACTGAAAGGGCATTACATTGTAAAGAGCATATTCTAAATAAAGATAGTGTGTCTAAGGATGATTCTCAGTCTGAAGAGAATCAGGATATGCCATCCAATTCTCCCCAAGTGTCACAACCTTTAACGCCCACACAAGCGACGCCAAGTACTTCTAGTGCGTCTAATTCCTTTACTCCTTTAACTGCAGGAGATGGCTGCAGTTATGTCAACTACCCTTACAGAGATATTATCTAAATTACCAGTGTTACAGGGTAAACGCAGTAGGTCAGGTATTAATGTGAATACTGAATCCTCTGATGATTTATTAGCTATTTCCGATGTACCCTCACAGTGTTCTGAGTTGGGGGTCAGGGAATTGCTGTCTGAGGGAGAGATTTCAGACTCAGGGAATGTGTTGCCTCAGAGAGATTCGGACGTTATGTCCTTTAAATTTAAGCTTGAACACCTCAGCCTGTTACTTCGGGAGGTTTTAGCGACTCTGGATGATTGTGACCCTATTGTAATACCGCCAGAGAAATTGTGTAAGATGGACAAATATCTAGAGGTACCTACTTACACTGATGTTTTTCCGATTCCTAAAAGAATTTCGGAAATTATAAAAAAGGAATGGTATAGACCAGGTATAACTGTTTTCTCCCCCTCCTAATTTTAAGAAAATGTTTCCCATATCAGACACCATTCGGGACTCGTGGCAAACGGTCCCTAAGGTAGAGGGAGTGATATCTACCCTGGCTAAGCGTACAACTATACCCATTGAGGACAGTTGTGCTTTCAAAGACCCTATGGATAAAAAATGAGAGGGTCTTCTAAAGAAATTATTTATTAATCAGGGGTTTCTTTTACAACCTACGGCTTGCATTGTTCCAGTAACTACTGCAGCAGCTTTTTGGTTTGAGGCTCTGGAAGAGTCTTTTAAGGTTGAGACTCCGTTAGATGATATTTTGGATAGAATTAAGGCTCTCAAGCTAGCTAATTCTTTTATTACTGATGCCGCTTTTCAAATTGCTAAATTAGCGGCGAAAAATGCAGGATTTGCTATTCTAGCGCATAGAGCATTGTGGCCCAAATCTTGGTCTGCTGATGTATCATCAAAAACTAAGCTTTTAGTTATTCCTTTTAAAGGTAAGAACCTTTTCGGGCCTGAATTGAAGGAAATCATTTGACATTACAGGAGGTAAAGGCCATGCCCTACCTCAGGATAAGGCTATTAAGATGAGGGGTAAACAAAATAATTTTCGTTCCTTTTGGAATTTTATAGGAGGACCCTCTGCTTCCTCTTCCTCTACAAAGCAGGAAGGTAATTTACCCAGTCTAAGTCAGTCTGGAGACCCAACCAGAACTGGAATAAAGGTAAACAATCCAAGAAGCCCGCTGCTGCTACAAAGACAGCATGAAGGGGCAGCCCCCGATCCGGGACCGGATCTAGTAGGGGGCAGACTTTCTTTCTTTGCCCAGGCTTGGGCAAGAGATGTTCAGGACCCCTGGGCGCTGGAAATAGTGACCCACGGTTATCAATTAGAATTCAGGGATTTTCTCCCAAGAGGGAGATTTCATCTTTCAAGATTATTTGCAGACCAGATAAAAAGAGAGGCGTTCTTACACTGTGTAAAAGACCTTTCTACCATGGGGAGTAATTTGTCCCGTTCCAAAATCAGGGACAGGGGTTTTACTCAAATCTTTTCGTGGTTCCCAAGAAAAGAGGGAACTTTCAGACCCATTTTAGACCTCAAGTGTCTAAACAAGTTTCTCAGAGTCCCATCGTTCAAAATGGAGACTATACGAACAATCTTACCAATGATCCAGGAGGGTCAATATATGACTACCGTGGACTTGAAGGATGCTTACCTTCCTATTCCTATCCACAAGGATCATCATCAGTTTCTAAGGTTTGCCTTCCTGGACAAACATTATCAGTTCGTGGCTTTTCCCTTCGGGTTGGCCACAGCACCCAGAATCTTCACAAAGGTTCTAGGGTCTCTTCTGGCAGTTCTCAGACCGCGAGGCATAGCAGTGGCACCTTATCTGGACGATATTCTGATCCAGGCATCAACATATCAACTGACAAAGTATCACACGGACACAGTGTTGTCTTTCCTGAGAACCCACGGTTGGAAGGTAAACATAGAGAAAAGTTCACTAGTTCCACAGACAAGGGTTCCTTTCTTGGAAACTCTGATAGACTCGGTAGACATCAAAATATTTCTAACGGAGGTCAGAAAATCAAAGATTCTAAATACTTGCCGAGCACTTCAGTGCATTCCTCGGCCATCAGTGGCTTAGTGTATGGAGGTAGTTGGATTAATGGTAGCGGCAATGGACATCCTTCCATTTGCTCGCTTTCATCTCAGACCTCTGCAGCTGTGCATGCTCGTACAGTGGAATGGGGATTATGCAGATTTATCTCCTCAGATAAATCTAGATCAAGAAACCAGAGACTCTCTTCTTTGGTGGTTGTTGCCGGATCGTCTGCCCAGGGGACGTGTTTCCGCAGACTCTTGTGGGTGATAGTGACAACGGACGCCAGCCTTCTGGGCTGGGGTGCAGTCTGGAATTCCCTGAAGGCTCAGGGTGTTTGGACTCAGGTGGAGTCTCTACTTCCAATCAATATTCTGGAACTGAGAGCAATATTCAATGCGCTTCAGGCGTGGCCTCAGTTGGCTTCGGCCAAATTCATCAGATTCCAGGCGGACAACATCACGACTGTGGCATATATCAATCATCAGGGGGGAACAAGGAGTTCCTTAGAAGTATCCAAGATAATCCGATGGGCGGAGGCCCGCTCTTGTTATTTGTCAGCAATCTACATCCCAGGAGTAGAGAACTGGGAAGCGGATTTTCTAAGTTGACAGACATTTCATCCGGGGGAGTGGGAACTCCACCCGAGGGTGTTTGCCTCACTGATTCTCCGATGGAGCAGACCAGAATTGGATCTGATGGCATCTCGACAGAATGCCAAGCTTCCAAGATATGGATCCAGGTTGAGGGATCCTCAGGCCGAACTGATAGATGCCTTGGCAGTGCCTTGGTCATTCAGCCTAGCTTATGTGTTTCCACCATTTACTCTCCTTCCACGCGTGATTGCTTGGATCAAACAGGAGAGAGCTTCAGTAATCCTGATAGCGCCTGCGTGGCCACGCAGGACTTGGTATGCGGATCTAGTTGACATGTCATCTCTGCCCCCGTGGACACTTCCTTTGAGACAGGACCTTCTCATTCAAGGTCCTTTCCAACATCCAAATCTAGTTTCTCTGCAGCTGACTGCGTTGTGATTGAACACTTGATTTTATCAAAGCAAGGTTTTTCTGATTCGGTCATCAATACTTTGATACAGGCTAGAAAGCCTGTCGCTGGAAAGATCTATCATAAGATATGGCGTAAATATCTTTATTGGTGTGAATCCAAGGGTTACTCATTGAGTAAAGTTAGGATTCCTAGGATTCTGTCTTTTATCCAAGAAGGATTGGAGAAAGGGTTGTCAGCAAGTACCTTAAAGAGACAAATTTCTGCTTTGTCAATTTTGTTTCACAAATGTTTGGCAGATGTGCCAGATGTTCAGTCTTTTTGTCAGGCTCTAACTAGAATTAAGCCTGTATTTAGACCAATTACTCCTCCCTGGAGTTTGAATTTAGTTCTTCGAGTTCTTCAAGGGGTTCTGTTTGAACCTATGCATTCCATAGATATTAAATTGTTATCTTGGAAAGTTCTGTTTTTGTTTGCTATTTCTTCAGCGTTACAGTGGGATTCGCCTTATCTCATATTTCATTCTGATAAGGTGGTTTTACGTACCAAACCTGGTTTTCTTCCTATGGTTGTTTCAAATAAGAATATTAATCAGGGAATTGTTGTTTCTTCCTTTTGTCCTAATCCTTCTTCTAAGAAGGAGCGTCTGTTACATAACCTGGACGTGGTCCGTGCCTTAAAGTTTAACTTGCAGACGACTAAGGATTTCCGTCAATCATCTTCATTATTCGTTGTTTATTCTGGAAAGCGTAGGGGTCAGAAAGCTACGGCTACCTCTCTTTCTTTCTTCCCCCTGGCATATGAGACTGCCGGACAGCAGCCTCCTGAAAGAATTACGGCTCATTCTACTAGAGCTGTGGCTTCCACATGGGCCTTTAAAAACGATGCATCTGTTGAACAGATTTGTAAGGCTGCGACTTGGTCGTCCCTTCATACTTTTCCAAATTTGATACTTTTGCTTCTTCTGAGGCTGTTTTTGGGAGAAAAGTTCTTCAAGCAGTGGTGCCTTCAGTTTAGGTCTCTGTCTTGTCCCTCCCTTTCATCAGTGTCCTGTTGCTTTGGTATTGTATCCCACAAGTAAGGATGAAATCCATGGACTCGTATCTTGTAGAAGAAAAGGAAATTTATGCTTACCTGGTAAATTGATTTCTTCTACGATACGACGAGTCCACGGCCCTCCATGTCAATTTAAGACAGATTATATTTTATTTTACAACTTCAGTCACCTCTGCACCTTTTAGCTTTTCCTTTCTCTTCCTATAACCTTCAGTCGAATGACTGGGGGTGGAGGGGAAGGGAGGAGCTATATATACAGCTCTGCTGTGGTGCTCTTTGCCACTTCCTGTTAGCAGGAGGATAGTATCCCACAAGTAAGGATGAAATCCGTGGACTCGTCGTATTGTAGAAGAAATCAATTTATCAGGTAAGCATAAATTTCCTTTTTTAACGCTCCTAAAGCCTGCTTTAGCCTTCATTGCTTCCAAGTGCTGCTTTATTTGGGTGTAAGTTTACTTTATTATCTTGCCTTTAATGTTTAAATAATTTTCTGTTTCTTGATTTTGTTTCCCCATTACTTGCCTGTTTATTCTGTCATTCATTATGGAGCATACTGATTCTGCCCCCTCTACTGTTAATAATTATACCTCAGAAGCTAGATCCTCTGAACACTTTCCTTTTAAAATTAAGTGTATCTATTTCAATATGGTTGATATAATCCCCCCTGCTAGACTTTTCAAATGATGTATGGATCATTTTATGTTAAAAAAATTCCCAGAAGGGGAACATGAAGGGGCGCGCTGGTGTATTAAAATGATTTAAAATTGGAAGTCAATATATGTATATATTGATTGTCCAGGAGACAATCTGCAATGGTTTTACCAAAAGGACAGGTTTCACCCAAAGGACGATTAGCCAATAAATGCAAGATAGCCTTGAAGGGATCTGAAATGGAGGCCGCTCCTCTTGTTCCCAGTGTGAGGGACAATCTGAATAATCAAAGAAAAGAAAGAGGGCGCCTCATAGTGTAAGTAGGTCTTGAAACTACCGTTTTATTGTGTAAGATGAAAAGGCTTACTGGATGGTATTGCACCGTACTCTCGTCCGGTGCCAGCAGACGGACTAACACTTAACAGTGGTTAGCACACTGGTCTGACTCGTTAGTCAGCTGTGTCTTGATTTTTTCTGGATCGGTCTCAGCCGCACATTTCAAAAGTAGCCGTTTCGTGGATATAAACTCAATGTTACGATGTGCCTAATCGAACATTCAATGGAAAATATAACCATATGACAACTTCCGAGAAGTTTAAAGGTAAAAAATGCTTTTATTCTTGTCACTGCAACACTTTTCTTGACCGTATAAGCTGGTCGTTTCCTCAGGCAATACAAACTGAATAAAATCATTAGCGTTGACATCATTAAATACGTGTGTGAGTGTTAAAAACGGAAGTTGTCATAATTGCAAAGAGCCAATAGTAACATTAATTGTATCAATACATAAATTAAACTTTCAATCGGACTCTATCCTAAACATTCTTGATCTAGCATTTGTAAAACAATGTAATCTTTTGGATGTCAAGTGAAAAATGTATATATATGTACACAAAAAGTCAGCTATAGTCTCTAATGATTTAAACTGTTCGATTGCATGGATTGCTCTCTCCTACACAGACGATAATAAATAAATAAATATATATATATATATATATATATATATATATATATATATATATATACAGGTGGCCCTCGTTTTACAACGGTTCAATTTACACCGTTTCAGAATAACAACCTTTTTTTCCAGTCATGTGACTGCCATTGAAAAGCATTGAGAAGCAGTGCATTTATTAAAATAGCCAGTAGGTGGAGCTGTCCGCTTGTGTTGCAGCAAAGCCAAGCAAGCTGAAATTAATAGTTTTAACCAGACCTGAGCTATCAGGCAGATTTCAAAGGAACAAGATCATCCTGTCTATAACTCAGTCCAGATTGGAATGCATAGAAAGAACTGTTTGCAGAAATATCCAAGTGAAGTCTGTGTTTTGTGATTATTTTATTAGGTTTATAATGCTGTTTAGCAAATGTTTTTGTTCATTTAACTTAGTTTAATTATATATTCTGTGTTGTGTGATTATTTTATTAGGTTTATAATGCTGTCTAGCATTTAAAGTCTTCATTCCAAAGCTTTACAAATAATGTATTAGGTGTTACTTATGACAATTTTGAGAGGGGTCTGGAACCTATCTCCCTCACTTCCCATTGACTTACATTATAAACTGGGTTTCAATTTACATCGGTTTCGATTTACAACCATTCCTTCTGGAACCTAACCCCGGCGTAAACTGAGGGCTACCTGTGTGTGTGTATATATATATATATATATATATATATATATATATATATATATATATATATATATATATATATATATATATATAATTGTTAAACATCAAAGGTAGCAGAAACTAATCTGAGTATAAAGTTAATTCCAACATTTCTTAATCGTATTAGACCTCATGAGAGATTCTTATGTTCTCCATATTGGCGTTGCTAAAATACTGGACCAAGAGTATCTGTAATTGAACAGCTAGTGTGTGTCTTAAAGGAATATTTCTGATCTTTTAGGGAGAAATATCTGTCCCCTCTACTGTTAATAATTATACCTCAGAAGCTAGATCCTCTGAACACTTTCCTTTTAAAATTAAGTGTATCTATTGCAATATGGTTGATATAATCCCCCCTGCTAGACTTTGCAAATCATGTATGGATCATTTTATGCATTCTGATCAGTCTAATGCTGCACTTGTTTCTTAAGGTATCTGTCCTTCCTCTATTTGTACAATGCAGGAGAGTTCTTTAGATTTTTTTACATAATTTAAAGATTTTGTACCCTCTACTATTTACTAGATGTTGGTAGCCATCCCCCCTCCAAGTAAGCATAATAATCCCTGATAATTTGGTAATCCATCTACTATCTTTTCAAATTTAAAGGGACAGTGTGAACAAATTTTCATATAACTGCATGTAATAGACACTACTAAAAAGAATAATGTGCACATATACCGATCTAAAAATCCAGTATAAAACCTTTTAAAAACTTACTTAGAAGCTCCCAGTTTAGCACTATTGATGAGGTTAGGCTGGGACACCCACTAAAAGGAGCTGAGAAAGCAGAAAGAGCAGAAACCCCCTGCATATGAAAAGACACATTACACAAACAGTAGCAAGCAGGAGTCTGTAGACTTGGATCTATATCTGATGCTTTAGGGATTTGGTTAGGAGTATGAAAATCAGCACAATGTTATTAAAAAAATAAGCAGAACTATACATTGCTACTTAAAAACTCCCGGATTAGCTATATAAATGGATAATCTACAACCCATTTTTGCAAAGAAAAATCTAATGTACAGTGTCAGTATAAGTATTTTTTAGTCCTGTTTCTTTTGATTTATCCTCTGAGGGTGATTTTTTTTCAAATGATCAAGAGTCAGTCTCTAATCAAGAAACTGAATCCTTTTTTTTTTTTTGTTTAATCTTGAACTCATTTGTTCGCTTTTAAGAGAAGTATAATGTACTTTAGGAGTTTATGATTCTAAAGTTTCTGAGGATAAGTCTGTTAAGCATCTGGACTTTAAACCCTCTGTTAAATTTCCAGAGTTATTTCCAGTTCAGAATGCTATCTCTCAGATAATTTCTAAAGGGTGCTTCAAGCCTGGTATCCTTTTTAATCAAGTTTAGAGATTTAAATGGATGTTTCCTTTTGGGGAACTATTCCTAAAATGGATGGGGTAATTTCTACTTTAACTAAACATTCTAGTATTCCTCTTGAGGATAGTACCTCTTTTAAAGACCCCGTGGAAAGGAAATTGGAGTCTTTTTTCATAGAAAGGCTTTTCAGTAAGCAAGTTTTCATTGTAGGCCAGCAATTAGTATTGCTCTGGTAGGTGCAGCTTCTACTCTTAGGTGTGAGGGTTAATCTGAGCAGCTTTATGTGGAATATGATGGTGAAAAGTTTTCTAATCAATTAAAACTCTTTAAAACAGCTAATGCTTTCATTTGTGATGCAGTTTTTTTATATTATTAAGTAGACAGTATACACTAATTTTCATTTAATTGCATGCAATAGACACTACTATAAAGAATAATATGCACAGATACCGATATAGAAATCCAGTGTAAAACCTTTTAAAAATCTACTTAGAATCTCCCAATTTAACACTGTTAATTAAATAAGCCTGGGACACCCAATGAAAGGGGCTGATAGCAGAACCTCCCCTGCATATGAAAAGACCCATTAAACAAACAGAAACAATCTGAAGTCAGTATACATCTGTATACCACTCAAACTTTGGGGCTTGGTTTGGAGTCTGAAAATCAGTGCAATGTTATTTAAAACCAAGCAAAGCTATACATTTTTACAAAAACACTCCCAAATGGGCTATATAAATGGATCATCTACAAAACATTTATGCAAAGAAAAATCTAGTGTATAATGTCCCTTTAAGATCAGTGCTACGAATATGGCTCTAGCAGTTTTGATCAGGAGGGCCTTGTGGTTGAAATCATTGTCTACTGACATGGTTTCTAAATGCAAACATATGTCTCTTTTAACGGGAAAGGTGTTGTTTGGGTCTGGTCTGGGAAAGGTGTTTGGGTCTGCTCAAAATAATTTCTACGGTGACTGGGAGGAAATTCACTTTTCTCCCCCCAGGATAGGAGTTTTTCTTTCCTTTCGTCCATCTCCTGCCTCATCTTTCCTGAAGCAGGGTTCTTTCAGTTTTAAAACAAAAGTTCATCATCTCATTAGGTATGTCTATCTTTTAGCATTTTGATTGGCTAGTTAAAGAAAAGTGGGCGTGTCTGTAACAACTACTAGCATATCAATGGTCGACTCATTTTCTCCCATCAGGGCATCTCTGCACTTTGCTAATCAGCTGAATATTTAGATACATCATCTGCCAACTGCCTGCAAATGTGGCGTTAGGTGCTTTTCGATGCATAACGATCACCTGATATAATTTATTTTAACAAAAATCCCACTATAATCCTGATCACGTTCAAACTAATTACATTTATTGGGAAGTGACAGGTTATCTTTTGGTTGCACAGTTTTCTTAATTCCATTTAAAAAGCTTTCTTGGCACTTAGACAGAACAGTTGGCTTAGGGACTCTAATCTTCACTTTTTCATCCGTATTCTCTGTCAATTATAGCACTTAGAACTGCTGACTTCACTGTATTTTATGTTGTTGGCATGATTGCTTCAAATACTGCAAGCTGTGAAAGCTAAACTCCTGTGTGGCAAAAACATCAAATGCTTGAACATATGTCTGAATTTAAAGTTTGTGTTACAGAGCTGGGCAATAGTAGACTGTTAAGCGGTTATGATCATCATCCTTTTTTTTTTTTTTTTTTTTTTTTTTTTTTTTATAAAGACCCAGTAGCCATTTTTTATATGTGCATAATATATATCAACTACATACATACATGTGTTAGAATGTTGTAGAGTCAGGATTCTGAAGTCTGTGGGATGTACTCCTGTGGGGGGGAATAGAAAAACTTACATTTTCAGTTAGATTCAATGAAATTAAGAAATGACAAGAGGCATATGTTTGTAGCCACCTGCAAATGCTTTTCAAAAAAGGATACCAAGGGTGAAGTAAATTTGAGATTGTAAAATAAAATCTTATATTTTGAGATTTTTGGAAGTCTGAGCTTTAATTATCCAGCTCACAGCAATAGGAGCAGTCAAGAGGATTTCCCCTGCTCTTTGGATCAGTGAACTGGGACACCGAGAGTTCCCAGTACGCCCCACTAAGCACAATTTGGTCCTGCCACACTTGTGAGTATGTTTTGATAAGTATATACACATCTCACATATCATCAGTGTTACACTAGGAGGAGCCCTTGTTTGTGATTCCTTTTCACAGAAGTCTAAATTTTATATTCGAAGTATATTGACTTGATTACTTTATATAAATATATTCAGGGCCCATATACAGAGATGGTAGAAGCTCTGTTTATTCCAAGAAAATTGTTTGTGGCTTGAGGAAAGGAGATTTAATCTCCTGCAACGGAAATGTTTTTTTTTCACTGTAAGAGCAATAAAATTGTGGAACTCACTACCAAAGGAGGTAGTGACTGCCAATACCTTAGATATATTTAAAATGGTTTGGATACATTTCTTGCTAGAAACAGAATTCAGCAATATTATTGCTTATGTTAAATGGGTCACCTTTTTAATGGGATTAATTTAAACTCAAATGGAGATTTTTTTGTAAGTATATTAGATTTGTATAGGTTGACTACAGTTTTTTTTCAACCTCATTTACTATGTATTGAAAAGTCTATTCCAATTCCATGCTCTGTCAGAACCATAAAAGCTTATTTTTAACGTATTCCCTTTTAAATACTTTATGTGAATGGCATTTTGAGTTTAATTTCCTTTTTTAAGGTTATAAGATTTTATGTTGTAATAATGTTACATAATAATTTATTTAGGTACTACTATAGCTTGCAGTTATAATTTTACAATGATTAGATATATATAGATGTGTATAACCCCCCCCCCCCCCCTTGCACTGTAAACCTAAGACAGAAATCAGAGACTTGAAAATATTTATCTCCAAAGACTAGAAAGGGCCTTTATAATTTGAAAATGTCTTTATTTAATGAGCTTCTGTTGAGCTTTAGTAGAATGGGATACAATGGAAAAGTAATTGCTTTCAAAGTCAATTGTGCTTTTGAGTTTTCCAAGTACAGAGGCTTCTGCAGCCAACACATAATTAGTGGTTTTGGTATTTCTTATAGCCACAAGACGTTACAAAGCTAGAAATAGAATTAGATGCTGCAGCCCCTTGTATGCCCCAGAAGTCAGACATACACCAACAAATCTAAGTATTTTTGTAGAGTACAATTGACTTTCAAATAATGTAAGATAAATATTCTCTTGTGGGGAGCAGTCTACTTTATTATTGACCTTAATGATTTCAATATTTGATATTTACACAATTATATAGTGATGTTTAGAACCAGCAAGCTTGCAGTAATTGATACCCTTAGGAGGTTTAAACTGAAAGTTTACACAGGTAGCCTACAGAGGTTTCAAAATCTCTAATTGTATACAGGAGCATTTGCTCAGGTCTGAAAATAACACTATAGTTTATCAGTCAATGAGGAAAAAAGAGAAAAGTTGTTTGTTCACTTTGTGTTTAAAATAAAATAGTAAATTCCAGATTGCATATTAATTAGTCAGCTTATGGTTACCCTATAGCCAGTACAGGTTATTGAAAACAATAACGAATAACTATAGAAATTAGAATCTGAATGCAGAAATAAGCGCTGTTTGACTCATTTCGGAGCTGGATTAATTCTGGTGCAAGATCACCAGAATCGATCCAGCTCCAAAAAGAGACCAATTCAAATCCGAATGCACAAGCCTAATAGAAATAAATGTGATAGGTAAATCCTATTGGTGTGGTGTAATCTTAATTTAAACAAATTCAAAATGTATTTTTTTTCTGCTAATAAGTACAGCTGGTATTTTTTCCAAGAATTTCTAACTAGCTCTGGATTAGTGGACAATTGTTCAAGATGACTTATTTATTTCTCCAACATTGGTGTGTCCGGTCCACGGCGTCATCCTTACTTGTGGGATATTCTCTTCCCCAACAGGAAATGGCAAAGAGTCCCAGCAAAGCTGGTCACATGATCCCTCCTAGGCTCCGCCCACCCCAGTCATTCTCTTTGCCGTTGCACAGGCAACATCTCCACGGAGATGGTTAAGAGTTTTTTGGTGTTTAAATGTAGTTTTATTCTTCTATCAAGTGTTTGTTATTTTAAAATAGTGCTGGTATGTACTATTTACTCTGAAACAGAAAAGGATGAAGATTTCTGTTTGTAAGAGGAAGATGATTTTAGCAGACAGTAACTAAAATCGATTGCTGTTTCCACACAGGACTGTTGAGATGAAGTAACTTCAGTTGGGGGAAACAGTTAGCAGTCTTTTCTGCTTAAGGTATGACTAGCCATATTTCTAACAAGACCATGTAATGCTGGAAGGCTGTCATTTCCCCTCATGGGGACCGGTAAGCCATTTTCTTAGTTAAACATAAAAGAATAAAGGGCTTCAAAAAGGGCTTAAAAACTGGTAGACATTTTTCTGGGCTAAAACAATTGCTTTACTAGGCATATTATGCAGATTCTAACTAATTATTGGTATTATAATCTTGGGGAACGTTTAGAAAAACGGCAGGCACTGTGTTGGACACCTTTTTCAGATGGGGGCCTTTCTAGTGATAGACAGAGCCTCATTCTGGGACTGTATAGGGGTTAAATGTAAAAACGGCTCCGGTTAAAGCTCTGAAATTTGGTGTGCAATACTTTTAATGCTTTAAGACACTGTGGTGAAATTTTGGTGAATTTTGTACAATTCCTTCATACTTTTTCACATATTCAGTAATAAAGTGTTTTCAGTTTGAAATTTAAAGTGACAGTAACGGTTTTATTTTAAAACGTTTTTTGTGCTTTGTTGACAAGTTTAAGCCTGTTTAACATGTCTGTACCATCAGATAAGCTATGTTCTATATGTATGAAAGCCAAGGTGTCTCCCCATTTAAATTTATGTGATAATTGTGCCATAGTGTCCAAACAAAGTAAGGACAGTAATGCAACAGATAATGATATTGCCCAAGATGATTCCTCAAATGAGGGGAGTAAACATGATACTACATCATCCCCTACTGTGTCTACACCAGTTATGCCCACACAGGAGGCCCCTAGTACATCTAGTGCGCCAATACTTATTACCATGCAACAATTAACGGCTGTAATGGATAACTCCATAGCAAATCTTTTATCCAAAATGCCTACTTATCAGAGAAAGTGCGATTGCTCTGTTTTAAACACTGAAGAGCAAGAGGACGCTGATGATAACTGTTCTGACATACCCTCACACCAATCTCAAGGGGCCATGAGGGAGGTTTTGTCTGATGGAGAAATTTCAGATTCAGGAAAAATTTCTCATCAAGCTGAACCTGATGTTGTGACGTTTAAATTTAAATTAGAACATCTCCGCGCACTGCTTAAGGAGGTGTTATCTACTCTGGATGATTGTGACAATTTGGTCATTCCAGAGAAATTATGTAAGATGGACAAGTTCCTAGAGGTTCCGGTGCCCCCCGACGCTTTTCCTATACCCAAGCGGGTGGCGGACATAGTAAATAAAGAGTGGGAAAGGCCCGGCATACCTTTTGTTCCCCCCCCTATATTTAAGAAATTATTTCCTATAGTAGACCCCAGAAAGGACTTATGGCAGACAGTCCCCAAGGTCGAGGGGGCGGTTTCTACTCTAAACAAACGCACTACTATTCCTATCGAAGATAGTTGTGCTTTCAAAGATCCTATGGATAAGAAATTAGAGGGTTTGCTTAAAAAGATTTTTGTACAGCAAGGTTACCTTCTACAACCAATTTCATGAATTGTTCCTGTCACTACGGCAGCGTGTTTCTGGTTCGAGGAACTAGAAAAATTGCTCAGTAAAGAATCTTCGTATGAGGAGGTTATGGACAGAGTTCAAGCACTTAAATTGGCTAACTCTTTTGTTTTAGATGCCGCTTTGCAATTAGCTAGATTAGCGGCGAAAAATTCAGGGTTTGCTGTCGTGGCGCGCTTTGGCTAAAGTCTTGGTCAGCGGATGTGTCTTCCAAGACAAAATTGCTTAACATTCCTTTCAAAGGTAAAACATTATTTGGACCTGATTTGAAAGAGATTATTTCAGACATCACTGGGGGAAAGGGCCACGCCCTCCCACAGGATAGGTCTTTTAAGGCTAATAATAAGCCTAATTTTCGTCCCTTTCGCAGAAACGGACCAGTCTCTAATTCTGTATCCTCTAAGCAAGAGGGTAATACTTCACAACCCAAACCAGCCTGGAAACCAATGCAAGGCTGGAACAAGGGTAAGCAGGCCAAGAAGCCTACCACTGCTACCAAAACAGCATGAAGGGATAGCCCCCGATCCGGGACCGGATCTAGTGGGGGGCAGACTTTCTCTCTTTGCTCAGGCTTGGGCAAGAGATGTTCAGGATCCTTGGGCGCTAGAAATAGTTTCTCAAGGTTATCTCCTGGAATTCAAGGAACTACCCCCAAGGGGAAGGTTCCACAGGTCTCAATTATCTTCAAACCAAATAAAGAGACAGGCATTCTTACATTGTGTAGAAGACCTGTTAAAGATGGGAGTGATACATCCAGTTCCAATAAGAGAACAAGGAATGGGATTTTATTCCAATCTGTTCATAGTTCCCAAAAAAGAGGGAACATTCAGACCAATTTTGGATCTAAAGATCCTAAACAAATTTCTCAGGGTACCATCGTTCAAAATGGAAACTATTCGAACGATCCTACCTACTATCCAGGAAAATCAATTTATGACTACCGTGGATTTAAAGGATGCGTACCTACATATTCCTATCCACAAGGAACATCATCAGTTCCTAAGGTTCGCTTTTCTGGACAAGCATTACCAGTTTGTGGCACTTCCATTTGGATTAGCCACTGCTCCAAGGATTTTCACAAAGGTACTAGGGTCCCTTCTAGCGGTTCTAAGATCAAGGGGCATTGCAGTAGTACCTTACTTGGACGACATCCTGATTCAAGCGTCGTCCCTGTCAAAAGCAAAGGCTCATACGGACATCGTCCTAGCCTTTCTCAGATCTCACGGATGGAAGGTGAACAAACAAAAAAGTTCTCTGTCCCCGTCAACAAGAGTTCCCTTCTTGGGAACAATAATAGATTCCTTAGAAATGAGGATTTTTCTGACAGAGGTCAGAAAATCAAAACTTCTAAGCTCTTGTCAAGTACTTCATTCTGTTCCTCGTCCTTCCATAGCGCAGTGCATGGAAGTAATAGGATTGATGGTTGCAACAATGGACATAGTTCCTTTTGCACGAATTCATCTAAGACCATTACAACTGTGCATGCTCAGACAGTGGAATGGGGATTATACAGACTTGTCTCCGACGATTCAAGTAGATCAAAAGACCAGAGATTCACTCCGTTGGTGGCTGACCCTGGACAATCTGTCACAGGGAATGAGCTTCCGCAGACCAGAGTGGGTCATTGTCACGACCGACGCCAGCCTAGTGGGCTGGGGCGCGGTCTGGGAATCCCTGAAAGCTCAGGGTCTATGGTCTCGGGAAGAGTCTCTTCTCCCGATAAACATTCTGGAACTGAGAGCGATATTCAATGCTCTCAGAGCTTGGCCTCAACTAGCAAAGGCCAAATTCATAAGGTTTCAGTCAGACAACATGACGACCGTTGCATATATCAATCATCAGGGGGGAACAAGGACTTCCCTGGCGATGAAAGAAGTGACCAAGATAATTCAATGGGCGGAGGATCACTCCTGCCACTTGTCTGTGATCCACATCCCAGGAGTGGAAAATTGGGAAGCGGATTTTCTGAGTCGTCGGACATTCCATCCGGGGGAGTGGGAACTCCATCCGGAAATCTTAGCCCAAATAACTCAATTATGGGGCATTCCAGACATGGATCTGATGGCGTCTCGTCAGAAATTCAAGGTTCCTTGCTACGGGTCCAGATCCAGGGATCCCAAGGCGACCCTAGTAGATGCACTAGTAGCACCTTGGACCTTCAACCTAGCTTATGTATTCCCACCGTTTCCTCTCATCCCCAGGCTGGTAGCCAGGATCAATCAGGAGAGGGCCTCGGTGATCTTGATAGCTCCTGCGTGGCCACGCAGGACTTGGTATGCAGACCTGGTGAATATGTCATCGGCTCCACCATGGAAGCTACCTTTGAGACAGGACCTTCTTGTTCAGGGTCCATTCGAACATCCGAATCTGGTTTCCCTCCAACTGACGGCTTGGAGATTGAATGCTTGATTTTATCAAAGCGTGGGTTTTCAGATTCTGTAATAGATACTCTGATTCAGGCTAGAAAGCCTGTAACTAGAAAAATTTACCATAAAATATGGAAAAAATATATCTGTTGGTGTGAATCTAAAGGATTCCCATGGAACAAGATAAAAATTCCTAAGATTCTATCCTTTCTACAAGAAGGTTTGGAGAAAGGATTATCTGCAAGTTCTCTGAAGGGACAGATCTCTGCTTTATCTGTTTTACTTCACAAAAGACTGGCAGCTGTGCCAGATGTTCAAGCATTTGTTCAGGCTCTGGTTAGGATCAAGCCTGTTTACAGACCTTTGACTACTCCCTGGAGTCTAAATCTAGTTCTTTCAGTTCTTCAAGGGGTTCCGTTTGAACCCTTACATTCCGTAGATATTAAGTTATTATCTTGGAAAGTTTTGTTTTTGTTTGCAAATCTGCTAGAAGAGTTTCAGAGTTATCTGCTCTGCAGTGTTCTCCGCCCTATCTGGTGTTCCATGCAGATAAGGTGGTTTTGCGTACTAAGCCTGGTTTTCAACAAAAATATTAACCAGGAGATAGTTGTACCTTCTTTGTGTCCGAATCCAGTTTCAAAGAAGGAACGTTTGTTACACAATTTGGACGTAGTCCGTGCTCTAAAATTCTATTTAGAGGCTACTAAAGATTTCAGACAAACATCTTCCTTGTTTGTTGTTTATTCTGGTAAAAGGAGAGGTCAAAAAGCGACTTCTACCTCTCTTTCCTTTTGGCTTAAAAGCATTATCCGATTGGCTTATGAGACTGCCGGACGGCAGCCTCCTGAAAGAATCACAGCTCACTCCACTAGGGCTGTGGCTTCCACATGGGCCTTCAAGAACGAGGCTTCTGTTGACCAGATATGTAAGGCAGCGACTTGGTCTTCACTGCACACTTTTGCCAAATTTTACAAATTTGATACTTTTGCTTCTTCGGAGGCTATTTTTGGGAGAGGTTTTGCAAGCCGTGGTGCCTTCCATTTAGGTGACCTGATTTGCTCCCTCCCTTCATCCGTGTCCTAAAGCTTTGGTATTGGTTCCCACAAGTAAGGATGACGCCGTGGACCGGACACACCAATGTTGGAGAAAACAGAATTTATGCTTACCTGATAAATTACTTTCTCCAACGGTGTGTCCGGTCCACGGCCCGCCCTGGTTTTTTAATCAGGTCTGATGAATTATTTTCTCTAACTACAGTCACCACGGTATCATATGGTTTCTCCTATATATATTTCCTCCTGTCCGTCGGTCGAATGACTGGGGTGGGCGGAGCCTAGGAGGGATCATGTGACCAGCTTTGCTGGGACTCTTTGCCATTTCCTGTTGGGGAAGAGAATATCCCACAAGTAAGGATGACGCCGTGGACCGGACACACCGTTGGAGAAAGTAATTTATCAGGTAAGCATAAATTCTGTTTTTCTTACTGCTGGCTTCTAAGCACAGGCTGATCACGTGATGAAACATCAAAATCATCTTATTGGACAGACATATTTAACCAAGCTTACCTGAAAGGGAACTATGAATTAATATTAAAGGGATAGTAAACACCAAAAATATTATTTAAAAAGATAGATAATCCCTTCATTTACCATTTCCCAGTTTTGCATAACCAACACTGTTATAGAAGTACACTTTTTACCTCTGTAATTACCTTGTATCTAAGCTTCTGCAGACTGCCTCCTTATCGCAGATATTTTGACAGACTTGCATTTCAGGCAATTAGTGCTGACTCTTAAATAACTTCACGTGCGTAAACACAGTGTTATCTGTGTGAAACACATGAACTAACACCCTCTAGCTGTGAAAAACTGTCAAATGCATTCAGATTAGAGGCAGTCTTCAAGATCTTAGAAATGAGCATATGAACCTACCTTGTTTTAGCTTTCAACTTAGAATACCAAGAGAACAAAGCAAATTTGATGATAAAAGTAAATTAGGGCATGTCATTTTTAAACAACTTTCTATCTGAATCATGAAAGTTTAATTTGGACTTTATTATCCCTTTAAAGAGTGAATAATTTG
The DNA here is from genome assembly GCF_027579735.1 of Bombina bombina. NCBI lineage: Eukaryota > Metazoa > Chordata > Amphibia > Anura > Bombinatoridae > Bombina > Bombina bombina. Next base: position 1,150,705,637 of record NC_069501.1, on the reverse strand, counting down.
AGAATATACAGTATATAAATATATATTTTCTTAAGTTAAGGATACACCAGGATACATACCGGTGTCACTTATATTAAAGGGACAGTCAACACCAGAATTTTTGTTGTTTTAAAAGATAGATAATCCCTTAATTACCCATTCCCTAGTTTTGCATAACCAGCACAGTTATAATATTGCACTTTTTACCTCTGTAATTACCTTGTGTCTAAGCATCTGCAGGCTGCCCCCTTATTTTAGTTCTTTTGACAGACTTGCATTTTAGCCAATCAGTGCTCACTCCTCGGTAAATTCACGTGCATGAGCTCAATGTTATCTATATGAAACACATGAACTAATGCCCTCTAGTGGTCAAAATGCATTTAGATTAGAGGCAGCTTTCAAGGTCAATATATGTATATATATTGACCTTGAAAGGTCTAAGAAATTAGCATATGAACCCTCTAGGTTTAGCTTTCAACTAAGAATACCAAGAGAACAAAGCAAAATTGGTGATAAAAGTAAATTGGAAAGTTGTTAAAATGACATGCCTTATTTGAATCATAAAAGGTTTTTTTGGAATTAACTGTCCCTTTAACTCTATTTAACTAGCCATAACCAATATAAATAGTGTAAACTTAGAATTTAATTTGACAGTCTAGGCAGATACTTTAATAGAGAATCCGTTTCATCTCATACCTGAGGTTCTGATAAAACATTAAAAGTTTCATATTTATGAGCAAAAGGTTAATGAACAAAGACCTTTAAAGCACCAACAAATTATCTAGGCCTGGTGTTCTGTAATATTTCCCTACCTTGTTACATTGTCCTACTTACGTAACACGCACAGCCAAGCCTACATCTAGATAGAGAACTTTCATATGCACCATATTTGTTTCATAAGGAGGCTGATGTTAAAATAGTGATTGTATTCTGTATTCTTTTCCTACCACCTTATATTTCGCTGTTTTGAGTGCAGATCTTGCTCAAACATAAATAATTAAAACATAAACACAAATTATTTGTATGGTATTAGCTTGTGATGATAGCGTTCATTTTATAACTATTTTTCAGGCTATGTAACAAAATAATAATGGAAACCTATCTGTACCCTGAAAAAATACAGTTATAAAATTAATGCTATCATAAGCTAATAACATACATAATATTTTGTGTTTATTTTAATGTTTTATGTTTAAGTGAGATCTGCACACCAAACACATCAGCCTCCTTTTCAAACTAAAATGGCGGATATGAAAGTGCTCTATCTGGCTGAACGCGTTACGTAGGTAGGATAATGTAACACAGTAGGCAAATATAACGGAACACCGGCCCAGTAGCCATAAACATTCCTCACAAAAGGTTTTGTTATTATTTAACTACAGTCTTCAGTGAAAAAATCTCTTCTTACTAAAAATGCTACTATTTCTTTAGTGGCTGACGCCGTATAAATTTGTTAGTAGTAGTCCATCAGTATCTGGTACAGACACATTCTTGGTTTTTTGACAGAAACACAAATGCTACAAATTATTTGGTTAATGACATTTTGTTGTAATTCCTTGTTTTCTAAGGTTTATCTGCCTTTATGTCTAAATTTTATTTTTTTAGCAGAACCCTAAGCTTTCATTAAAAGGGACATTAAACGCTAAATACATTTTATAACCTTAGTACTGAGGTTATTCCCCACCTCTCTTTGGTCATGGGTGCGGCCATGTTAAAATCTAACATTCACTACATTCTAGTGATGACCTGTTTGCACACATGCATCAACTTGCCTTCAGAAACCTAGGTTCCATAATGGCAGCACCCATGATTAGAGGGAGGTACATGAAATGTATTTAGTGTTTAATGTCTCATTAAGAAGCACTTGACATTTGCTTGTGTCACTGACTTCTCAAGGGAGTGAGATGTTTACTCTCCTTTAAAATCAGACCCTAGACATTTGTACAGGAGGTGGAATGTGCTCTGCCCCCTTCTGAGAATGCATATAGTGTCACAAGCATTTAGACATTTACTAAACTCGTCAGATTTACTCGACCACTCACATTCTTAGCAACGTTGGCTAAAGATGTAGATTTGCATTGGGATTGTGCGTTTAGTCACATACCCTGACCCCTTTTCATATCCAAAGGTGCAAACGTTAAACTGTTCCTATCTTAAGAATCCCTTTGTCCCATAGCAATTTAGGACTCTTTTAAACGTCATAGCCACAGTTTGTGTTTGTGTTGTTTGGCCTTGACTTTATCATAATACTTTTTTATTGTATAATAAATGTTTAGATTAGTACACATTTGTAGCTCTATATTAGAATATTATTTATTTCATCCACTCTTTGAACTGCAGATTAGTTCACTTTTCACAGTTATTTCTTAATATTGTAGTTGCCACATGCATTTTATAATTTTACATTATTGTTCACACATTCCAGGCTTATTAATCATTATGTTTTAGCAGTCATTACACTTTAAATGGGATTTTATAGGCTGTGTAAGCAGAATGTGCTTCACTGAGCAACATTACCATTTATAGTTAATCTACTTGCATCAAGCAGATCTCCTTGCCTTTGCATCAATACCTTGTGAAATTAGTTTGCTGCAAAGTCTTGTTAATATTATGGATAATATTGAGTAAAATGTTAAGTTACAGATGTACCAAGGGAAATGTCACATCTGTATGTTGCCAGATTAGTAAACAGTGCAGTTGGTCTGTATAATCAAAATAGAAGCCGAACTATGAACTGCTTTTTCAAGCTGTGCGCATCTTTACATCCGAGACACTTTGCAATCTGGTCAGCATTGTGCATTGCAGATTAAAGGGCCACTGTAAGTAAATATTTTCTATGCCTGTTACTAACTAACTACCCCAAATACACTTTTTATCAATAGCATTTCATTAACATATCTCTACCGTATATCAGAAATCTTGTCTGCAAATTTAATTGTTTTCCAAACCCACTCCGTGGGTATCCTTTGCTCTGTACCAATCCGTTTACAATACCTAGGTTTCAAAATGGCGCTTTAAACACAAAGTTATTGGTTTAAGTATTTTGAACATGCAGTGCTGAAAATAGTGGGCAGGATAACGTGACATCATTGGCGAATAAAAGATATAACTTTTAGAAAGTTATGAAACTTCGTTTTGGAGAAAATATAGTTCAGTAGGTTTTAATTAATGTTTATTAACTTTAATATGTTAGTTGTTTAGCATAAAAATTATAACAGTGACATTGCTCACACTATGCAAAGCAACAAACCTCACTCCTGTGTAAAGACATTTTAGAGACTATGGACCATTTTTTTTATCTGAGTGCTCTGTTGCTGTAGCTATATGGAAATAAATGGCTTGTTTTTTATATGTGCAGCATTTACAGAACAAACCTATATCCCTTTTTGCCACCTTTTGTCTGTTCAACAAACTACTTTACTCAATTACCCCTTACCCCTCACCACCTGCATTGCTCATTAGCCCATCTCTCTTAACCTCACCTTACTTTTGTATTCATTAACTTCACACATTCCTAAAGACTCTCTCTCCCCCTTGCAACTTATCACAAAAAACAGTCTCACTACTACAAATCCGCATCTCATCTCATGTCACTCTCCCTCTTGCTCATACTAGCTGCTGGCGACATCTCCCCTTGTCCTGGTCCCCCACAACTTCCCTGGCCTGCACACCCATGTGTGCCCCTCAATAGACTTCAAAAACAAAACTCTGGTAACCTTAATCTTATTCCTCTTGCATCTAAAGCCACCACCCCCTTCACTTGTGCACTATGGAACTCTCGCTCTGTTTGCAACAAACTCACTTCTATCCATGACCTCTTCTGGCTCTCACAGAAACATAGCTCTATCCTTCAGACACTGCTTCCTCTGCTGCACTGTCACATGGGGGTCTCCACTTCAGCCACCCTCCTAGGTCTGACAATAGACAAGGAGGTGGTATTGGTATTTTACTTTCCTCTCGTTGCACCTTTCAACAAATACATCCCTTCTCTTCCATCACATTTTCTTCATTCGAAACACACATGATTCGCTTATTCTCTCCCCTCTCTATACGCGTTGCAGTCATATACCGCCCCCTGGCTCCGCAACTCTGTTTCTAGATCACTTTGCCGCCTGGCTACCTTACTTCCTTTCTTTGGATACCCCTGCCCTCATTATCGGTGACTTCAACCTCCCTGTTGATAATCCCTCTGCCTCCTCTGCAAAACAACTTCGGCAACTCACTTCCTCTTTCGGCCTGTCACAATGGACTGACTCTCCCACTCACAAAGATGGTCACTCCCTTGATCTGATTTTCAGTTATCGATGCACTATCTGAAACTTCACAAACTCACCTTTTCCTCTTTCTGACCACTACCTCCTCACTTGTACTATCACCTCCCTCCCTACAACTCTCCCTCCTTCTACCCCTCACACTAAACTTCACAGAAGAATCAAGTCATTAGATCAGCAACAGCTCGCTAGTTCTCTCAAACCTCTTCTCTCTTCCATCCCCTCCTTTTCCTGTCCTGATGAATCCATCTGCCACTATAACTCCACCCTTACATCGGACCTTGATAACCTGGCCCCACCTACCATAGCTCGGAAAACATACACTCAGCCCTAGTATACTCCTCTGACATGGTACCTACGCAGATGTTCCCGTACTGCTAAGCGACACTGGAGGAAATATCGGAGTTCTGCTGACTTTCTTCACTATAAGTTCATCTTGAACTCTTACTATTCTGCCCTTAATCTATATAAGCAACATTACTTCTCTACTCTTTTCTCTACTCTTTCTTCAAACCCAAAACATCTGTTCTCTACATTCAATACTCTTCTCCACCCACCCCCACCTCCCACCACAACTTTTCTCTCTGCCCAAGATTTTGCCAGCTACTTAAACAACAAAATCGACTCCATCAGAAATGAAATCAGCTCTCAACATACTACCGGTCTCCCACCCCCTCAAAAGCTCACAATCATCCAAAACCCACATAGCCATAAATTTAGCTATTTTGCCCCTGTTAGAGGATGAAGTTTCTGCCCTTATACTATCCTCTCACCTCACTACCTGTCCTCTCGACCCCATTCCCTCACAACTACTCGCCTCCCTCTCTTCTACCCTTAACCCTATACTCACACACATCTTCAACCTCTCCCTCAGCACTGGTATAGTTCCCACATCTCTTAAATATGCATTAGTCACACCTATCCTCAAAAAACCTTCTCTCGATCCAACCTCCCCATCCAACTACCACCCTATTTCCCTACTACCTCTTGCCTCAAAGCTTCTTGAAAAGCTAGTATATGCACGTCTATCTCATTACCTTACATTAAACTCCCTCCTTGACCCACTGCAATCTGGATTTTGCCCCCTTCACTCAACATAGACAGCAATTGTTAAGGTTACCAACAACCTTCTTACAGCACTTCTCTCTACTTATCCTCCTTGATCTGTCTGCAGCCTTTGATACTGTCGACCACCCTCTCTTGCTCCATACCCTCCAATCCTTCGGCATCTGTGACACCGCTCTCTCTTGGTTCTCTTCCTATCTGTCTAACCTTACCTTTAGTGTAGCCTTCTCTGGGGTATCATCTGCCCCGTTACCTCTTTTTGTTGGGGTACCACAAAGCTCTGTCCTCTGTCCCCTTCTTTTCTCAATCTACACGTCCTCACTAGGTTCCTTAATAAAGTCCCACGAGTTTCATTATCATTTGTATGCCGACGTTACCCAAATCTACCTCTCTGCACCAGAACTATCTCCTTCCTTGCTAACCCGTGTCACTAACTGTCTCTCTCATATCTCATCTTGGATGTCCTCTCACTACCTCAAGCTAAATCTCTCCAAAACTGAGCTCCTAATTTTCCCCCTTCTTCCCAAATCTCCACCCCCCATGTCTCTATAACTGTTGACAACTCCATCATTACCCCAACCTCACATACCTGATGTCTTGGGGTCATACTTGTCTCAGATCTTTCACTCCTCACATTCAGTCCTTGGCTAAAGCCTGCCGCTTCAACCTTAAAAACATTGCTAAAATTAGACATTTCCTTACACAAGACACAACAAAGATTTTAATTCACTCTCTCATCTTTTTCCGCCTCGACTACTGGAACTTTATCCTCTCTGGTCTCCCTAGCTGCCACCTAGCTCCTTTACAATCCATAATGAATGCCTCTGCCAGGCTCATCTTCCTTGCACGTCGCTCTTCATCTGCCACATCTCACTGCCAATCCCTTCACTGGCTTCCTCTTGCCTCCAGGATTAAACACAAAATTCTCACTCTGACACACAAAGCCCTCAATTGCACTGCTCCCCCCTACATCTCAGACTTTGTCTCCAGATTCTCTCCCTCCCGTCCCCTTCGCTCCGCTCATGATCTCCTACTCTCCTCCTCTCTTGTTACCTCCTCACATTCCCTTCTACAAGATTTCTCAAGACTGGCTCCCATCTTATAGAACTCTCTGCCTCGCTCCACAAGAATCTCCCCTAGTTTTAAAAGCTTCAAGTGCTCCCTGAAGACTTTACTATTCAGGGACGCTTACAGCCTACTAACCTGCCTATCTCCACTGCTATCCCCTAAAACCCCATAGCATATAAGCCTATGAGCCCAGCTGTTTGTAGTTCACCTTCACAAGAGCCGGCTACAACAGTGCAACCCTCGGCAGGACCCCCTCTCCCCATTTGATCCCTGTAATCTTTTTTTTTTATATACCACCCATGTTCATTGCTCTGCGGAACCCGTTGGCTCTCTAAAATACCTGATAGTAGTAATAAAAAAGGGTGTGTGCACTGGGTAAAGTGCAATATGCACAGGATGGGTTTTACATTCTCCAGCTGACTGATCTAGGCCAAATCCCCCTCCAGCGGTAGTGGAATGGATTCTAGATGTGGTGGCCTTTTAAAACCTAATGGACACAGAAACTTCTCCTAGTGCAGATAAAACTAAAAACCAAGAGGCTCCAAAAAGATATTCCAGAAAAGATATGTGAAATAGGTACTCACATTTCAATTTGCACTGTGAATTTGTGCAAATAAGGCAGGCTGGATGTTAGACACCAGCCTATCTGAATCAGGTCTCTCTGGGCTGTTCCTCCAGATGGTTTGAAAAAGTGGAATAAAAATGGAATAAAGTGCTCAAAAAAATGGTAGTATAAATGCAGACTTATTTAAAACCATATAAAACATGAAACACGTTTCTCAGATCACTTGCTGTTTCATCAGGCATCCACAAATAAATACATTAATATATATGTACACATATAAATACCAATATATATATATATATATACACATCTTTAGCAATGTATATGTTTGTGTCTCAATGTTAAAGCCATTTGTCTGCCTTTTTTTTTTCTTCTAACACCCGAGATCTCATATCTTTGAGTCCTTATAACTTTTTTGTGCAATATTTTTTTTAAATTATTTTTATTAGCCGATTGTTAATATGAGTGTAACTATACTTTGTAATGTACTTTTAAGTGTTTTGTGCAACTTTTTTGTTTCTGAAAACAGTTAACCACAGCTCTGAGATTGCAGTAAGGATTGACGTGTAAATGGCGATTGTGTTAGCGTAATTGCAATTTCGCTCAACTTGTAATATTAGCGCAATGAAAAAGGCATGCTAAAAGACGATATCGCATGCACAAAACTGTTTGCTCCTCACTTGTAATCTAGCCCTTTGTGTTTAGTGCATTGCTTCGCCTTCAACAAAGAATACCAAGAGAGTAAAGCAAATATGAAAATAGAAGTAAATTTGAATCATGAAAGTTTTAATTTTATCTTCACTATCCCTTTAATTTATGAATCGTGAAATACAAAGTTTGCTTTTTTTTGGAAGGAATATATACGGTGTATATATATATATATATATATATATATATATATATATATATATATATATATATATATATATGTTTATATTACTGGTGACTGCAGGTATTGGTTCTTGTGATTTGTACAGACATAATATAGATCTAAAACCAGCTTAGTAAAGGCTGAACTGGAATAGCAGACTCCAGACCATCTTACATTTTATGATTTTTTTCAATCTTTTTAATATTTATATTTGTATTATTTATTTGTTTTGTTTCTAAAAATGCTTCTTTTACAAAATAATTTCTGCTTCAAAGATAACTTAAAGTGCACACATTTTAAGACTTGCCCTTCTGTTTCAAGTTGTCGTCCTTGTGGTGATAAATCCTTGTTAAACAACTTAGTATAGCTTGTTGTGTATGTGTAGTTCACATGTACAAACATTACACAAATAAATGTACTTTTATATTGCTCACAATGAGATAAAAATATTTATTCCCTCTGTTCCATATATGGGTGGTATTCAGGACAGTCCTGGGAGTTAGATGGTGCAGGTTCTGGTATATATGGGGGAAGCCTATCCTGGCATATGGCTGCTTGTTTTATGGGATGTCCGCCCCCCCCCCCCCCCAATAGAAAACTAAATAAAGATCATATAGAAAACTTGTGTGGGGAAAGCACAGGGGCTCCATGACCATGAGTGTAAGGTCCCTCAGTCTTGTGTTAACCTAATGGTAAGGTATGGAGCAAATGGCATATCATATAATTAAGCATTTTAATTGATAGCACATTACTTTAAAGGGACATGTAACCCTAAGGTTTTCTTTCATGAATAAGACAAAGCATACTTTTTTAAACAACTTTTTAATTTACTTCTAATATCACATTTGGTTCATTCTCTTGGTGTCCTTTGTTGAAGGATCAGCAGTGCACTACTGGGAGCTAGCTGAACATAATGGGTGAGCCAATGACATGAGGTATATATGTGCAGCTATCTCCCTGTAGTATTGCTGTTTCTCAGACTACCATGTTATGCTTCTTAACAACAAATACCTAAAGAGCAAAGGAAATTAGAATCAAATTGGGAAATTCCTTAAAATTGCATTCTCTTTTTTTATTTACTTCTATTATCAAATATTCTTCATTCTCTTGGTATCCTTTGTTGAATACCATGCCTAGGTAGGCTCAGAAACAGAAATACTACAGGGAGGTAGTGTACTGCTGCGCAGGAACATGTGTGTTTATTTACAGGAGTTAGACACATACTTATATGCAAACATAACACATTAGATCATATTTTTGCAACTTTAAACACAGGTTAAAGCTGCAAGTTCTTTGGCATTTCTAATACATAATGCATACAAACATGCTTGTTTCATTATATTGGATTTCACATTTCCTGCTCCTTCTATATAGTGGGGTCTATTCTTGTTCATTAGAAAAGCTTATTAAATAGTTTGATCTTCAAAAAAAAAACCCACCTAGACCTTAATGGTGATCTTTGTAGAAGGAACTATTTTCTAATTGATTAGAGTGTACCCCACTGCTTGTGTTTAGTACTTCCGACTGCTCAGTTATTGTTGTTTTTAAGTTTTATTGTGCAAGTATTGAGCCAGACCTAAATTATAAACCCCATTAGCTCTGATATTTATTCAAATGTTTCTAGGCAAATAAATGCAAAACATCTGCTGCTGTGACTGCCAGAGACACTACGTCAATTCCCCCAAACTGGATACGTTCTTGAATAATATAAATTATAAGCGTTTTCATTCTCTCGCTGTTCTGCTTAAGGTTATAAATACAGAACATTGCAAATGTCTTGTATTTTAATATATTCACTTATCCTATCTGCCTTTTTTTGTTCAGTCAAACTCACCTTGGTCTTTTGGATTTTTTTCTCTCAGTGTGAGCTCAATGATATTCATCATCTTTCTGAAGAAAAACAAATTATCTGTGTTCAAACATAAAAAATGATCGGCCCATATATGTAAATAGAAATACTTCAAATACACAGAGCCAGATTAAAGGTGGAGCGGTGTTTAGTTAACTTGTAATGGGCACTAACTTTAGGAAAGTAAACAGCACGAGAGCAAAACCCCACGTGCACTAAATTCAGATATTGCGACCACGTTAACTTCTTCCCATAGACTTCAATGGAGAATGCAACCCAACACTGCGTTAGACCTACAGTGCTAACCCGAAGTGAGTAATAAATATTTTACATTCCTATGTTCTTCACATGGGGATGTAAAAATCTTTTTTTATTTGTAATATATATACACAGATTTTTTTGATTTATATAAAGTGAAGAACATTGGAATGTAAAATATTTACAATAAAAACACAGTAACAAAAACATGTATACACATGTTTATATCTGTGTACACAACATATGTTAACATGTGTATGTATGTGTGTATATATATATATATATATATATATATATATACACACACTCTGTGTGTGTTTGTGTATGTATATGTGTGTGTGTGTGTGTGTGTGTGTGTGTATGTATGTGTATATATATATATATATATATATATATATATATATATATATATACATATATATATACACACACTGTGTATGTATGTGTATGTGTGTGTGTGTATGTGTATATATATATATTAAAAAAACTGTCATATACCATAAACTAGGGTTGCACCGATACCATTTCTTTCATGTAATTAGCAAGAGTCCATGAGCTAGTGACGTATGGGATATACATTCCTACCAGGAGGGGCAAAGTTTCCCAAACCTTAAAATGCCTATAAATACACCCCTCACCACACCCACAATTCAGTTTTACAAACTTTGCCTCCGATGGAGGTGGTGAAGTAAGTTTGTGCTAGATTCTACGTTGAGCCCGGTTTTCCTCTCAGCGTGCAGTGAATGTCAGAGGGATGTGAGGAGAGTATTGCCTATTTGAATGCAGTGATCTCCTTCTACGGGGTCTATTTCATAGGTTCTCTGTTATCGGTCGTAGAGATTCATCTCTTACCTCCCTTTTCAGATCGACGATATACTCTTATATATACCATTACCTCTGCTGATTCTCGTTTCAGTACTGGTTTGGCTTTCTACAAACATGTAGATGAGTGTCCTGGGGTAAGTAAATCTTATTTTCTGTGACACTCTAAGCTATGGTTGGGCACTTTTATTTATAAAGTTCTAAATATATGTATTCAAACATTTATTTGCCTTGACTCAGAATGTTCAACTTTCCTTATTTTTCAGACAGTCAGTTTCATATTTGGGATAAATGCATTTGAATTAATCATTTTTTCTTACCTTCAAAAATTTGACTCTTTTTTTCCTGTGGGCTCTTAGGCTCGCGGGGGCTGAAAATGCTTCATTTTATTGCGTCATTCTTGGCGCGGACTTTTTTGGCGCAAAAATTCTTTTTCCGTTTCCGGCGTCATACGTGTCGCCGGAAGTTGCGTCATTTTTTGACGTTATTTTGCGCCAAAAATGTCGGCGTTCCGGATGTGGCGTCATTTTTGTCGCCAAAAGCATTTAGGCGCCAAATGATGTGGGCGTCTTATTTGGCGCTAAAAAATAAGGGCGTCGCTTTTGTCTCCACATTATTTAAGTCTTATTTTTTCATTGCTTCTGGTTGCTAGAAGCTTGTTCTTTGGCATTTTTTTCCCATTCCTGAAACTGTCATTTAAGGAATTTGATCAATTTTGCTTTATATGTTGTTTTTTCTCTTACATATTGCAAGATGTCTCACGTTGCATCTGAGTCAGAAGATACTACAGGAAAATCGCTGTCTAGTGCTGGAGCTACCAAGCTAAGTGTATCTGCTATAATTTTTGGTATCTGTTTCTCCAGCTGTTGTTTGTATTGCATGTCATGACAAACTTATTAATGCAGATAAAATTTCCTTTAGTACTGTTACATTACCTGTTGCTGTTCCGTCAACATCTAATTTTCAGAGTGTTCCTGATAAACATAAGAGATTTTATTTTTTAAATCCATTAAGAAGGCTATGTCTGTTATTTCTCCTTCTAGTTTACATAAAAGTCTTTTAAAACTTCTCTTTTTTCAGATGAATTTTTAAATGAACATCATCATTCTGATACTGATAATGGTTCTTCTGGTTCAGAGGTTTCTGTCTCAGAGGTTGATGCTGATAAATCTTTGTATTTGTTCAAGATGGAATTTATTCGTTCTTTATTTTATGAAGTATTAATTGCATTAGAAATAGAGGATTCTGGTCCTCTTGATACTAAATCTAAACGTTTAAATAAGGTTTTTAAATCTCCTGTAGTTATTCCAGAAGTGTTTAATCTCCCTGATGCTATTTCTGAAGTAATTTCCAGGGAATGGAATAATTTGGGTAATTCTTTTACTCCTCCTAAACGTTTAAGCAATTATATCCTGTGCCATCTGACAGATTAGAGTTTTTTTGGGACAAAATCCCTAAGGTTATGGGGCTGTCTCTACTCCTGCTAAATGTGCTACTATTCCTACAGCAGATAGTAATTCATTTAAGGATCCTTTAGATAGGAAAATTGAATCCTTTCTAAGAAAAGCTTACTTATGTTCAGGTAATCTTCTTAGACCTGCTATATTTTTAGCGGATGTTGCTGCAGCTTCAACTTTTTGGTTAGAAGCTTTAGCGCAACAAGTAACAGATCATAATTTTATAGCATTATTATTATTCTATATCATGCTAATAATTTTATTGGTGATACCATCTTTTGATATCATTAGAGTTGATGTCAGGTATATGTCTCTAGCTATTTTAGCTAGAAAAGCTTTATGGATTAAACTTGGAATGCTGATATGTCTTCTAAGTCAACTTTGCTTTCCCTTTCTTTCCAGGGTAATAAATTATTATTTCAACTGTTTCTGGAAGGAAGGGAACTTTTTTACCAAAGGATAAAAAATCTAAGGTAAATTTAGGTCTAATAATCATTTTCGTTCCTTTCCTCACAATAAGGAACAAAAGCCTGATCCTTCATCCTCAGGAGCGGTATCAGTTTGGAAACTATTTCCAGTTTGCAATATATCCAAGCCTTATAGAAAACCTATAGCCAGCTCCTAAGTACCCATGAAGGTGCGGACCTTATTCCAGCTCAGCTGGTATGGGGCAGATTACGTTTTCTTCAAAGAAATTTTGATCAATTCCGTTCTCAATTTCTGGTTTCAGAACATTGTTTCAGAAAGGTACAGAATTGGCTTCAGTTAAGGCCTCCTGCTAAGAGATTTTTTTCTTTCCCGTGTCCCAGTTAACACAGCAAAGGCTCAGCATTTCTGAAATGTGTTTCAGATCTAGAGTTGGCTGGAGTAATTATGCCAGTTCCAGTTCTGGAACAGGGGCTGGGGTTTTATTTTATCTCTTCATTGTACCAAAGAAGGTCAATTCCTTCAGACCAGTTCCGGATCTATCAATATTGAATCGTTATGTAAGGATACCAACATTCAGTTTCTGTAGGACTGTCCTGCCTTTTGTTTAGCAAGGGCATTATATGTCTACAATAGATTTACAGGATGTGTATCTGCATATTCCGATTCATCCAGATCACTTTTAGTGTCTGAGATTCTCTTTTTAGACAAGCATTACCAGTTTTTTGGCTCTACCGTTTGGCCTAGCCTCAGTTCCAAGAATTTTTTTCAAAGGTTCTCGGTGCCCTTCTTTCTGTAATCAGAGAACAGGGTTTTGGTATTTCCTTATTGGACGATATCTGGGTACTTGCTCAGTCTTCTCATTTTCGAAGAATCTCATACGAATCGACTTGTGTTGTTTCTTCAAGTTCATGGTTGGAGGATCAATTTACCAATCAGTTCATTGATTCCTCAGACAAGGGTAACCTTTTTAGGTTTCTAGAATAGATTCAGTGTCTATGACTCTGTCCTTGTCAGACAAGAGAAGTTAACATTGATTTCAGCTTGTCAAAACCTTCAGTCACAATCATTCCCTTTGGTAGCCTTATGCATGGAAATTTTAGGTCTTAGGACTGCCGCATCAGATGCGATCTCCTTTGCTCGTTTTCACATGCGACCTCTTCAGCTCTGTATGCTGAACCAATGGTGCAGGGATTACTCAAAGATATCTCAATAATATCTTTAAACCGATTATACGACACTCTCTGACATGGTGGACAGATCACCATCGTTTAGTTCAGGGGGCTTCTTTGTTCTTCCGACCTGGACTATAATCTCAACAGATGCAAGTCTTACAGGTTGGTGAGCTGTGTGGGGGTATCTGACGGCACAAGGGGTTTGGGAATCTCAGGAGGTGAGATTTCCGATCAATATTTTGGAACTCCGTGCAATTTCAGAGCTCTTCAGTCTTGGCCTCTTCTGAAGAGAGAGTTGTTCATTTGTTTTCAGATAGACAATGTCACAACTGTGGCATACATCAATCATCAAGGAGGGACTCACAGTCCTCTGGCTATGAAAGAAGTATCTCGAATTTTGGTTTGGGCAGAATCCAGCTCCTGTCTAATCTCTGCGGTTCATATCCCAGGTATGGACAATTGGAAAGCGGATTATCTCAGTCGCCAAACGTTGCACCTGGGCGAATGGTCTTCACCCAGAGGTATTTCCTCAGATTGTTCAAATGTGGGAACTCCCAGAAATAGATCTGATGGCTTCTCATCTAAACAAGAAACTTCCCTGGTATCTGTCCGGATCCAGGGATCCTCGGGCGGAGGCAGTGGATGCAATATCCCTTACAAGTGTCATCCTGCCTATATCTTTCCGCCTCTAGTTCTTCTTCCAAGGGTATTCTCCAATATTCTAAAGGAATGCTCGTTTGTCCTGCTGGTAGCTCCAGCATGGCCTCACAGGTTTTGGTATGCGGATCTTGTCCGGATGGCCTCTTGCCAGCTGTGGACTCTTCCGTTAAGACCAGTCTTTCTGTCTCAAGGTTCTTTTTTCCATCAGGATCTCAAAACCTTAATTTTAAGGTGTGGAGTTTGAACGCTTGATTCTTGGTCAAAGAGGTTTCTCTGACTCTGTGATTGATACTATGTGACAGGCTCGTAAATCCGTATCTAGAGAGATATATTATAGAGTCTGGAAGACTTATATTTCTTCAGGATGGTTTAGATAAAGGTTTGTCCGCAAGTTTCTTGAAAGACAAATCTCTGCTCTTTCTGTTCTTTTTCACAGAAGGATTGCTAATCTTCCTGATATTCATTGTTTTGTACAAGCTTTGGTTCGTATAAAACCTGTCATTAAGTCAATTTCTCCTCCTTGGAGTTTGAATTTGGTTCTGGGGGCTCTTCAAGCTCCTCCTTTTGAACCCATGCATTCTTTGGTCATTATATTACTTTCTTGGAAAGTTTTGTTTCTTTTGGCCATCTCTTCTGCCAGAAGAGTCTCTGAATTATCTACTCTTTTTTGTGAGTCTCCTTTTCTGATTTTGCATCAGGATAAGGCGGTGCTGCGAACTTCTTTTGAATTTTTTACCTAAGGTTGTGAATTCTAACAACATTAGTAGAGAAATTGTGATTCCTTCATTATGTCCTAATCCTATGAATTCTAAGGAGAAATCATTGCATTCTTTGGATGCTGTTAGAGCTTTGTAATATTATGTTGAAGCTATTAAGTCTTTCCGAAAGACTTCTAGTCTATTTGTCATCTTTTCCGGTTCTAGAAAAGACCAGAAAGCTTCTGCCATTTCTTTGGCATCTTGGTTGAAATCTTTATTTCATCATGCCTATGTTGAGTCGGGTAACTCTCCGCCTCAAAGGATTACAGCTCATTCTACTAGGTTAGTTTCTACTTCCTGGGCGTTTAAGAATGAAGCTTCGGTTGATCAGATTTGCAAAACAGAAACTTGGTCCTCTTTGCATACTTTTACTAAATTCTACCATTTTGTTGTGTTTTCTTCTTCTGAAGCAGTTTTTGGTAGAAACGTACTTCAGGCAGTGGTTTCAGTTTGAATCTTCTGCTTATGTTTTTTCATTAAAAATTTTATTCTGGGTGTGGATTATTTTCAGCAGGAATTGGCTGTCTTTATTTTATCCCTCCCTCTCTAGTGACTCTTGTGTGGAAAGATCCACATCTTGGGTAATCATTATCCCATACTTCACTAGCTCATGGACTCTTGCTAATTACATGAAAGAAAACATAATTTATGTAAGAACTTACCTGATAAATTCATTTCTTTCATATTAGCAGGAGTCCATGAGGCCCGCCCTTTTTTGTGGTGGTTTTGATTTTTTTGTATAAAGCACAATTATTCCAATTCCTTATTTTATATGCTTTCGCACTTTTTTCTTATCACCCCACTTCTTGGCTATTCGTTAAACTGAATTGTGGGTGTGGTGAGGGGTGTATTTATAGGCATTTTAAGGTTTGGGAAACTTTGCCCCTCCTGGTAGGAATGTATATCCCATACGTCACTAGCTCATGGACTCTTGCTAATATGAAAGAAATGAATTTATCAGGTAAGTTCTTACATAAATTATGTTTTTTTTATGACTGAGTACAAGTACCGATACTTGTTTTCAATTACTCGCCGATACCAATTACCGATACTTTTTTTTTTAATGTCATGTGACAGTTTACCAAGCACAATACAGACTAATTATTTAAGATTCCTTCTTTATAATTATAAAGGGCTGATATTATGAAATAATAAAAAAAGTTCACTGAACATGTTTATAAATAAAAAATATTACAATAAAATATTAAATTTAAAGGGGTGATACAATTGGGTTGTAGGGCTGTTATATAATATCAATCTGACATTTGTATGGAGGTTCGACTCTAAGTTGAACAGTCTTTCACTTTCCACACTACTGCAAGGTGCAGAAAGATATTTTTGGGCCATTTTTGCCAGAGCTGGAAATCTGTTTATTAACTGCCCAGTACTTCAGGGGCTTGTCTGAATCAGGTACAGTGATCTCTCCTACAATAATACAAATAACAGCAATTTGTATTGTCAGAACAGTAGTAAACAATTTTTACTTTAGTGTCCACTCCAGTTTAAAATGAAATGGGAACATGCAGTTTGAAAAAACGCCACAAGATAGCATATGGGTAGGAAGTAGAGGTATCGGTTTAAGTATCGGTGCATTTGCACGAGTACAAGTACTCATGCAAATACTTGGTATCGGTACCGATACTAGTATCGGTATCAGTGCATCCCTAACATAAACCTTTTAACCCTTATAACTTTTTTTTATTAATATTTGTATGAATATTTTTTATTAGATAATGTATATATGAGTGTAACACTTTATTTTAATGCATTTATGTTGCATTTGGTGCAAATTGTTCTTTAGCCCTAACCCTTTACGCAGGGACTTCAGTCATGCTAACCTGACGATCGCAAATTTAGTTTGCTCTCGTGCAGTCGCATTTACTTTTAACTTGTGACATGAGCGCAAGTTAACGATTGCTTGCCACTTGTAATCTAGCCCACAGTCGGTTATACTGCTACCTGCTGCCAACTTAAAAGGACTTGAAACTCATGTAAGTAAAACAAAAACAAAACTTTTCAATTTATTTCTTTTATCACATATACTTTGTTTTATTCATATGTTGACGAGTATACCTAGGTATGCTCAAGAGCGTGCATGTTACTGAAGCTCTATATGGCAGCTGTTTTGAAACAATGCTTTTAAAGTTATACATTTGAGCACTAGGAGACAGCAGTGTTTGCGCAGTGCATAACATTGGGATTTCTCTTTCTTACGCCCCACTGGGAGTTTGATTTCTTCTGCTGTGTCTTGAGAATATAGCTGCTCTTTAGCAAACGCTGCCATATAGTGACCTCATCAGACAAAATAAGCTATTTCATATGACAAAAAAATTAAGGAGCCATTTGTAAAACCATTTAATACATTCCAACAGGTAGAATGGATAATTGGGAACACATTGAATAGGGGGGAAATGCTCCTTCAAGTATTGTGATTATTACCGACCTTCAACATTCTACAGTTATTGCTTAAATCAAAGCGTATTTGTCCCTGAAAAGAGAACAGAGATGTGTAAATAACAAAATAAAATTAAACAATTTTTATATATACACATATCTTGCTGGCTAATGCCCCTTTATATATGTTTTGAAGTCTGCTCTAACACAACAGACTCTTGTGATTAAAGGTGACCTTTTTGTTGATCACGGAGGGGTAGAAATACACAACTTGATTTTTACCTTCCTTTATTAGCATGAAAATGATTTTCCATTTTGTGATCGGGAGATTAGACACCACATACTGTGTCACACTGTAATGTAGTGACCTGGGAATAATCAAGCACCCCTATCACTATGTACATGTGTCAACCAGCTGTGTATGCTGAAGTGCAGTATTCTACAAACATTCAGTTTATGTGGTGACTCAGTAAACATGATTTACCTCAGCACTCATCTGAAATATTTATTTTCTTTTATAAATATTAAGATCATCAAAGTTATATAGCTCTGACTGAGGTCTGATTGCATTTGATGTGCAAGATAGCTATTTATCAAAAACCTATTTATTGTCTGTCAGACTCTGTATAACTGCTCTAGGTACAGCGAGAAATTTAGAATGCAATCCAATCTCTGGGCTTGTTAAGTTGCACTGTCCTGCCCTTAACTGACATGCCTAAGGTACCTTGCCTACAAGGGCACATTGCTTGCTAATGTACTTCCAGCAAATTGTGCAAATGTTCAGATTGTTTTCTATATATATATATAAATAATGGACGTTGTTATGTGCCTCTCCTGGTTTTTAAACAAAACAAATGAATATTTGAGAAGAATGCTGCATCTAGTAATGGCTCTGCCTTTTCTTTTTGTAGTTTATAAATGTAATATCTTGCAAGAAAGGTTTTTTCTGGTAATACCCTTTATATACAAAATTCAGTGTCCCAAATGAGGGGATAAAGGTGAAAAAAGGCATTTATGTATATCTGTGTTAATATTATCCTTTTTTTTTTCCAAACTCAGATTTAAAAATGGAAAAAAAACATTGCAGTAACTTTTCAGGGCAATGTGAACTTTCTCAGACTAAAACTTATATTTAAAAGTCTGGACTTTAGAATAAGTTAGAGTTTCGGAATTCCGGACTTGGGAATGTTTACCTGTGTGTGTGTGTGTGTGTATGTATGTATATATATATATATATATCAATGTAGATATGTGTGTGTGAAAATAAAATAATATATATATATATATATATATATATATATATATACTGTATGTATATATATATATATATATTTCTTTCATGTAATTAGCAAGAGTCCATGAGCTAGTGACGTATGGAGATATACATTCCTACCAGGAGGGGCAAAGTTTCCCAAACCTCAAAATGCCTATAAATACACCCCTCACCACACCCACAAATCAGTTTTACAAACTTTGCGTCCTATGGAGGTGGTGAAGTAAGTTTGTGCTAGATTCTACGTTGATATGCGCTCCGCAGCAGGTTGGAGCCCAGTTTTCCTCTCAGCGTGCAGTGAATGTCAGAGGGATGTGAGGAGAGTATTGCCTATTTGAATTCAATGATCTCCTTCTACGGGGTCTATTTCATAGTTTCTCTGTTATCGGTCGTAGAGATTCATCTCTTACCTCCCTTTTCAGATCGACGATATACTCTTATATATACCATTACCTCTACTGATTCTCGTTTCAGTACTGGTTTGGCTTTCTACTACATGTAGATGAGTGTCCTGGGGTAAGTAAGTCTTATTTTCTGTGACACTCTAAGCTATGGTTGGGCACTTTTATATAAAGTTCTAAATATATGTGTTCAAACATTTATTTGCCTTGACTCAGGATGTTCAACGTTCCTTATTGCAGTCAGTCATAATGCATATGAATAAATCAATTTTTTTCTTACCTTAAAAATTTGACTTTTTCCCTGTGGGCTGTTAGGCTCGCGGGGGCTGAAAATGCTTCATTTTATTGCGTCATTCTTGGCGCGGACTTTTTTGGCGCAAAAAATTATTTTCTGTTTCCGGCATCATACGTGTCGCCGGAAGTTGCGTCATTTTTTGACGTTTTTTTGCGCCAAAAGTGTCGGCGTTCCGGATGTGGCGTCATTTTTGGCGCCAAAAGCATTTAGGCGCCAAATAATGTGGGCGTCTTTTTGGCGCTAAAAAATATGGGCGTCACTTTTGTCTCCACATTATTTGAGTCTCATTATTTATTGCTTCTGGTTGCTAGAAGCTTGTTCACTGGCATTTTTTCCCATTCCTGAAACTGTCATTTAAGGAATTTGATCAATTTTGCTTTATATGTTGTTTTTTCTATTACATATTGCAAGATGTCTCTGATTGACCCTGAGTCAGAAGATACTTCTGGAAAGTCGCTGCCTGGTGCTGGATCTACCAAAGTTAAGTGTATCTGTTGTAAACTTGTGGTATCTGTTCCTCCAGCTGTTGTTTGTAATGAATGTCATGACAAACTTGTTAATGCAGATAATATTTCCTTTAGTAATGTTACATTACCTGTTGCTGTTCCATCAACATCTAATACTCAGAGTGTTCCTGTTAACATAAGAGATTTTGTTTCTAAATCCATTAGGAAGGCTATGTCTGTTATTCCTCCTTCTAGTAAACGTAAAAGGTCTTTTAAAACTTCTAATTTTTCAGATGAATTTTTAAATGAACATCATCATTCTGATTCTGATAAGGATTCCTCTGGTTCAGAGGATTCTGTTTCAGAGATTGATGCTGATAAATCTTCATATTTATTCAAAATGGAATTTATTCGTTCTTTACTTAAAGAAGTCTTAATTGCATTAGAAATAGAGGATTCTGGTCCTCTTGATACTAAATCTTAACATTTAAATAAGGTTTTTAAATCTCCTGTAGTTTTTCCAGAAGTTTTTTCTGTCCCTGATGCTATTTCTGAAGTAATCTCCAGGGAATGGAATAATTTGGGTAATTCATTTACTACTCCTAAACGTTTTAAGCAATTATATCCTGTGCCATCTGACAGATTAGAGTATTGGGACAAAATCCCTAAGGTTGATGGGGCTATCTCCACTCTTGCTAAACGTACTACTATTCCTACGGCAGATAGTACTTCCTTTAAGGATCCTTTAGATAGGAAAATTGAATCCTTTCTAAGAAAAGCTTACTTATGTTCAGGTAATCTTCTTAGACCTGCTATATCTTTAGCGGATGTTGCTGCAGCTTCAACTTTTTGGTTAGAAGCTTTAGCGCAACAAGTAACCGATCATAATTCTCATAGCATTGTTAATCTTCTTCAACATGCTAATAACTTTATTTGTGATGCCATCTTTGATATCATTAGAGTTGATGTCAGGTATATGTCTCTAGCTATTTTAGCTAGAAGAGCTTTATGGCTTAAAACTTGGAATGCTGATATGTCTTCTAAGTCAACTTTGCTTTCCCTTTCTTTCCAGGGTAATAAATTATTTGGTTCTCAGTTGGATTCTATTATCTCAACTGTTACTGGAGGGAAATGAACTTTTTTACCACAGGATAAAAAATCTAAAGGTAAATTTAGGTCTAATAATCGTTTTCGTTCCTTTCGTCACAACAAGGAACAAAAGCCTGATCCTTCACCCACAGGAGCGGTATCAGTTTGGAAACCATCTCCAGTCTGGAATAAATCCAAGCCTTTTAGAAAACCAAAGCCAGCTCCCAAGTCCACATGAAGGTGCGGCCCTCATTCCAGTCCAGCTGGTAGGGGGCAGATTACGATTTTTCAAAGAAATTTGGATCAATTCAATTCACAATCTTTGGATTCAGAACATTGTTTCAGAAGGGTACAGAATTGGTTTCAAGATAAGGCCTCCTGCAAAGAGATTTTTTCTTTCCTGTGTCCCAGTAAATCCAGCGAAGGCTCAAGCATTTCTGAAATGTGTTTCAGATCTAGAGTTGGCTGGAGTAATTATGCCAGTTCCAGTTCTGGAACAGGGGCTGGGGTTTTATTCAAATCTCTTCATTGTACCACTATCAGTTTCTGAGATTCTCTTTCCTAGACAAGCATTACCAGTTTGTGGCTCTGCCGTTTGGCCTAGCAACAGCTCCAAGAATTTTTACAAAGGTTCTCGGTGCCCTTCTGTCTGTAATCAGAGAACAGGGTATTGTGGTATTTCCTTATTTGGACGATATCTTGGTACTTGCTCAGTCTTCACATTTAGCAGAATCTCATACGAATCGACTTGTGTTGTTTCTTCGAGATCATGGTTGGAGGATCAATTTACCGAAAAGTTCATTGATTCCTCAGACAAGGGTAACCTTTTTAGGTTTCCAGATAGATTCAGTGTCCATGACTCTGTCTCTGACAGACAAGAGACATCTAAAATTGATCTCAGCTTGTCGAAACCTTCAGTCTCAATCATTCCCTTCGGTAGCCTTATGCATGGAAATTCTAGGTCTTATGACTGCTGCATTGGACGCGATCCCCTTTGCTCGTTTTCACATGCGACCTCTTCAGCTCTGTATGCTGAACCGGTGGTGCAGGGATTACACAAAGATATTTCAATTAATATCTTTAAAACCAATTGTACGACACTCTCTGACGTGGTGGACAGATCACCATCGTTTAATTCAGGGGGCTTCTTTTGTTCTTCCGACCTGGACTGTAATTTCAACAGATGCAAGTCTGACAGGTTGGGGAGCTGTTTGGGGGTCTCTGACAGCACAAGGGGTTTGGGAATCTCAGGAGGTGAGATTACCAATCAATATTTTGGAACTCCGTGCATTTTCAGAGCTCTTCAGTCATGGCCTCTTCTAAAGAGAGAATCGTTCATTTGTTTTCAGACACACAATGTCACAACTGTGGCATATATCAATCATCAAGGAGGGACTCACAGTCCTCTGGTTATGAAAGAAGTATCTCGAATACTGGTATGGGCGGAATCCAGCTCCTGTCTAATTTCTGCGGTTCACATCCCAGGTTTAGACAATTGGGAAGCGGATTATCTCAGTCGCCAAACGTTACATCCGGGCGAATGGTCTCTTCACCCAGAGGTATTTCTTCAGATTGTTCAAATGTGGCGACTTCCAGAAATAGATCTGATGGCTTCTCATCTAAACAAGAAACTTCCCAGGTATCTGTCCAGATCCAGGGATCCTCAGGCGGAAGCAGTGGATGCATTGTCACTTCCTTGGAAGTATCATCCTGCCTATATCTTTCCGCCTCTAGTTCTTCTTCCAAGAGTAATCTCCAAGATTCTGAAGGAATGCTTGTTTGTTCTGCTGGTGGCTCCAGCATGGCCTCACAGGTTTTGGTATGCGGATCTTGTCCGGATGGCCTCTTGCCAACCATGGACTCTTCCGTTAAGACCAGACCTTTTGTCGCAATGTCCTTTTTACCATCAGGATCTCAAATCCTTAAATTTAAAGGTATGGAGATTGAACGCTTGATTCTTAGTCAAAGAGGTTTCTCTGACTCTGTGATTAATACTATGTTACAGGCTCGTAAATCTGTATCTAGGAAGATATATTATCGAGTCTGGAAGACTTATATTTCTTGGTGTCTTTCTCATCATTTTTCCTGGCATTCTTTTAGAATTCCGAGAATTTTACAGTTTCTTCAGGATGGTTTGGATAAAGGTTTGTCTGCAAGTTCCTTGAAAGGACAAATCTCTGCTCTTTCTGTTCTTTTTCACAGAAAGATTGCTAATCTTCCTGATATTCATTGTTTTGTACAAGCTTTGGTTCATATAAAACCTGTTATTAAGTCAATTTCTCCTCCTTGGAGTTTGAATTTGGTTCTGGGGGCTCTTCAAGCTCCTCCGTTTGAACCTATGCATTCATTGGACATTAAATTACTTTCTTGGAAAGTTTTGTTTCTTTTGGCCATCTCTTCTGCTAGAAGAGTTTCTGAATTATCTGCTCTTTCTTGTGAGTCTCCTTTTCTGATTTTTCATCAGGATAAGGCGGTGTTGCGAACTTCTTTTAAATTTTTACCTAAGGTTGTGAATTCTAACAACATTAGCAGAGAAATTGTGGTTCCTTCATTATGTCCTAATCCTAAGAATTCTAAGGTGAGATCATTGCATTCTTTGGATGTAGTTAGAGCTTTGAAATATTATGTTGAAGCTTCTAAGAATTTCCGAAAGACTTCTAGTCTATTTGTTATCTTTTCCGGTTCTAGGAAAGGTCAGAAGGCCTCTGCCATTTCTTTGGCATCTTGGTTGAAATCTTTAATTCATCATGCTTATGTCGAGTCGGGTAAAACTCTGCCTCAAAGGATTACAGCTCATTCTACTAGGTCAGTTTCTACTTCCTGGGCGTTTAGGAATGAAGCTTCGGTTGATCAGATTTGCAAAGCAGCAACTTGGTCTTCTTTCCATACTTTTACTAAATTCTACCATTTTGATGTGTTTTCTTCTTCTGAAGCAGTTTTTGGTAGAAAAGTACTTCAGGCAGCTGTTTCAGTTTGATTCTTCTGCTTATAATTTCAGTTTTTTTCATTATAAGATTTAAACTTTATTTTGGGTGTGGATTATTTTCAGCGGAATTGGCTGTCTTTATTTTATCCCTCCCTCTCTAGTGACTCTTGCGTGGAAGATCCACATCTTGGGTAGTCATTATCCCATACATCACTAGCTCATGGACTCTTGCTAATTACATGAAAGAAAACATAATTTATGTAAGAACTTACCTGATAAATTCATTTCTTTCATATTAGCAATAGTCCATGAGGCCCACCCTTTTTTTGTGGTGGTTATGATTTTTTGTATAAAGCACAATTATTCCAATTCCTTATTTTTTATGCTTTCGCACTTTTGTCTTATCACCCCACTTCTTGGCTATGCGTTAAACTGATTTGTGGGTGTGGTGAGGGTGTATTTATAGGCATTTTGAGGTTTGGGAAACTTTGCCCCTCCTGGTAGGAATGTATATCCCATACGTCACTAGCTCATGGACTCTTGCTAATATGAAAGAAATGAATGTATCAGGTAAGTTCTTACATAAATTATGTTTTATATATATATATATATATATATATATATATATATATAAAAGAAAAGAAACTATGATATAAAATAAACGCTTAAAGCATGACACAGGTTGCACCAGAGCTAAAGAAATTACTTTTATTTTTGTGTATATATCACGTGTGCACTCCTGGATGTTTCAGATTAATTACAGATACCAATAATACTGTGTATTAACCTAGCAGATTGCAACAAAGTATCAACAGATAATAGCAATTGCTGCTTGTAAGAACAAGGTAAAAGCTTGAAACACCTTTTAAAATATCAATTTAAATTTTTTTTTAATTAAAAAATTACTATTTTCCCTACCTGTAATTCACAAAAGTATTAAAAATGATATAAAATTACCTTTAGTTTCATCTAAAAGTTTTATTATGATATTTGAATATCGCCTAAGTGACATAAGATAGTGTTTACCATTTTTACCATCCCCTACCCCAACTTTCCCATTTTAAAGATGCAAATATTCCAAACTATTCCCAATGTGTGTCTGTATATATGTATGTGTATGTGCATGTGTGTCTGTCTGTATATATGTATGTGCATGTGTGTCTGTATATATGTATGTGCATGTGTGTCTGTATATATGTATGTGCATGTGTGTCTGTCTGTATATATGTATGTGCATGTGTGTCTGTATATATGTATGTGCATGTGTGTCTGTATATATGTATGTGCATGTGTGTCTGTCTATATGTATGTGCATGTGTGTCTGTCTATATGTATGTGCATGTGTGTCTGTCTATATGTATGTGCATGTGTGTCTGTCTATATGTATGTGCATGTGTGTCTGTCTATATGTATGTGCATGTGTGTCTGTCTATATGTATGTGCATGTGTGTCTGTCTGTCTATATGTATGTGCATGTGTGTCTGTCTGTCTATATGTATGTGCATGTGTGTCTGTCTGTATATATGTATGTGCATGTGTGTCTGTCTGTATATATGTATGTATGTGTGTCTGTATATATGTATGTGTGTGTCTCTCTGTATATATGTATGTGCATGTGTGTCTGTATATATGTATGTGCATGTGTCTGTCTGTATATATGTATGTGCATGTGTGTCTGTCTGTATATATGTATGTGTGTGTGTGTCTGTCTGTATATATGTATGTGTGTGTGTCTGGGGTTGTTGTTTCTCTTGTTCAGAGAATTGCCTGGTATTTCGGCGCTGTACTGTCATTGGGCAGGGTCAGACTGATATGCTACAGGATATTTTTTCTCTTTGAAAGGGCATAGTGTACTAAAAGAACGCACACCCTGAGTTGCAATAAAAATGAACAGGCATGGAAGTTATTCTAGCTTTGATTCTATCTCAGGAGTGCTGTTCTCTCTCTTCTAATATTTATGTAAATTACTCTTGGGTCTCCCTAAGAGTAATGGGGAAACCAGACGTGGACTCCTTACACACGTGCCCTTAGAGAGATACAACTGCACCTCACTGACAAGGCCGACACAATCGCCTGGGGTTGTTGCTTCCCTTGTTCAAAGAAGAATTTCCTGGTATTTTGGCACTGGACTGTCATTGGGCAGGGTCAGACTGATATGCTACAGGATATTTTTTCTTTTTGAAGGGGCATAGTGTGCTTAAAGAACGCACACCCTGAGTTGCAATAAAAATGAACAGGCATGGAAGTTATTCTAGCTTTTGTTCTATCTCAGGAGTGCTGTTCTTTTTCTTTAGATATATTTATATTAGGGCTGCGCGATTAATCGCATATACGATTAAAAAACATGATTAATCGCCACAATTTAAAAACAGCGAGAGTGTGAGATTTTAGCCCCGCCCCTATGACATCACCTATGACGTACAGGAGGGCTGGCATTAACTGTTCATTGCACTGGGGCTTCTGTAGGGAAAGGAGGGGTGGGGGAATAGAGAGGCTATGCAGGAGCTGCGCTATGGAGGAATTTGACGCTTTGCCTCAGCTCTGATGGCAGCAGTCACAGCTGCCTACACAGGTAAAATAAAGCCTGTTTACTTAGAAAAATTGTAGCCTTTTCTTTTAAAGAAAGTATTTATTGATGCAACAGTTCAGAAAGTGCACCACAGAAAATAGCTCAGACAGTGAAGTACAAGTGCACTTTTACTCTGTCTGATCTATTTTCTATGGTGCACATATTTTAAAGAAGAGGCTTCGTTTTTGAAAGATAAAGTTTGTTCTGATGTGTGGGAAGTTCATATCTTAATTCATACCACAGTTAGAATGACTGCTCAAGAAAACATGACAATGTTGTGTCAGAAGACCTAAGAACTGGCTAGTGGCTACTATGTAACCACAGCACAGGCAGCTAATTTTATTTTAACTATTTTGTGGTTTATATTTGTATGCTCCAAGAGTGTATTGGACATTGAGAAACATGTACATTAAGATTCTGTAGTGTTAAATACATTTTTTATTGGAAAAATTAAGGTGTTATAGTCATTTATAAGAAAATGGCAATTAAAATCGCAAACGTGATTTTTTTTTTTTGGGTCCAAAATCGCAATTTTCATTTTTTCCCATATCGCCCAGCCTTAATTATATATACATAAATTATGCTTACCTGATAATTTCATTTCTATCGTGGGGAGGAGAGTCCACTGTTTCATTCATCACTTGTGAAAAAAATTAATTTGGGTCCGCCCACCGGAGAACCGGCGGGTGCAGTGGACTCTCCACCCCACGATGGAAATGAAATTATCAGGTAAGCATAATTTATGTTTTCCATGTAAAGGACAGGAGAGTCCACTGCTTCATTCATCAATTGTGGGAACAAATACCCAAGCTCTAGAGGATACTGAATGAAGAAAACGGGAGGGTAAAGGATGCGGACCCTATACTGAGGGCACCACAGCCTGCAGAACCTTTCTCCCAAAAGCTGCTTCCGCCAAAGCAAAAACCTCAAATTAATATAATTTTGCAAAAGTATGTAAGGATGACCAGGTTGCCGCCTTACAAATCTGCTCCATAGAAGCCTCATTCTTAAAGGCCCAAGAAGAAGCCACAGCTCTAGTCGAGTGAGCCGTAATCTTCTGAAGGAGGCTTGTGTCCCACTGTCTCATAAGCCAGATGGATCATACTCCTCAACCAAAAAGATAGAGAAGTTGCAGAGGCCCTCTGCCCCCTGCGCCTCCAGAATACACAACGAATAAGGACGGCGTCTGTCAGATCTCCTTCGTGGCTTGAAGATAAAACTTCAAGGCCCGAACTACATCCAGATTATTAAGTAACCTCTCCTTCGAAGAGGATGGGTTAGGACACATGAAAGGAACCACTATTTCCTGGTTAATGTTACGATTCGACACTACCTTAGGAAGAAATCACAAACCGGTTTGCAGAACGGCTTTGTCAGCATGAAAAACCAAGTAAGGAGGCTCAAATTGTAAGGCCACAAACTCAGAGACTCTGCGTGCTGATGCAATAGCCAATAACAGGACCTTCCATGAGAGAATCTTAATGTCCAGAGCATGCATAGGCTCAAACATAGCCCTCTGCAAGACCTTAAGCACCAAGTTTAAGCTCCAGGGAGGAGCTGGATTCCTGAAAACCGGTCTAATCCTAACCAGAGCCTGAACAAAGGACTGAATGTCGGGAAGCTCTGCAAGCTTCTTGTGCAACAGTACTGATAAAGCCGAGATCTGTCCCCTTAGGGACCTGGTGGCAAGACCCTTAAACAGACCATCCTGGAGAAAGACGAAAATCCTGGATACCTTGTGCCAAGGGTATCCTTTTTCCTCACACCAGGACAAGTAGGTCCTCCACACCTTGTGGTAGATGGGTCTAGTGACCGTCTTCCTGGCCTGGACGAGAGTGTCGATCAGTCTCTCCGAAAAACCTCTCTTGGCTAAGACTAGGCAATCAATCTCCACACAGTCAGCCTCAGAGAATTTCGAGATATTGATGTAGAAAAGGTCCTTGAACTAGCAGATCCTTGCAAAAAGGTAACTTCCATGGCGGATATGTTGACATCGCCACTAGATCCGCAAACCACGTCCTCTGCGGCCACGATGGAGCAATCAGAATAGCCGAAGCTTGCTCCTGATTGATGGGGGCCACTACTCGAGGTAGAAGTGGCAACGGTGGAAATATGTAGATTAGGTTGAAGTCCCAGGGTACCGCCAAGGCATCTATCAGTTCCGCTTGGGGATGCCTGTATCGCGACCCCGATCTGGGTAGCTTTACAATTGAGTCTGGATGCCATGAGACCTTTTCTTTCATGTAATTAGCAAGAGTCCATGAGCTAGTGACGTATGGGATATACATTCCTACCAGGAGGGGCAAAGTTTCCCAAACCTCAAAATGCCTATAAATACACCCCTCACCACACCCACAAATCAGTTTTACAAACTTTGCCTCCCATGGAGGTGGTGAAGTAAGTTTGTGCTAGATTCTACGTTGATATGCGCTTCGCAGCAGGCTGGAGCCCGGTTTTCCTCTCAGAGTGCAGTGAATGTCAGAGGGATGTGAAGAGAGTATTGCCTATTTGAATTCAATGGTCTCCTTCTACGGGATCTATTTCATAGGTTCTCTGTTATCGGTCGTAGAGATTCATCTCTTACCTCCCTTTTCAGATTGACGATATACTCTTATATACCATTACCTCTACTGATTCTCGTTTCAGTACTGGTTTGGCTTTCTACTACATGTAGATGAGTGTCCTGGGGTAAGTAAGCCTTATTTTTTGTGACACTCTAAGCTATGGTTGGGCACTTTTATATAAAGTTCTAAATATATGTGTTTAAACATTTATTTGCCTTGATTCAGGATGTTCAATATTCCTTATTTCAGACAGTGAGTTTCATTATTGGGATAATGCATATGAATTAAAACATTTTTTCTTACCTTAAAAATTGACTTTTTTCCCTGTGGGCTGTTAGGCTCGCGGGGGCTGAAAATGCTTCATTTTATTGCGTCATTCTTGGCGCAGACTTTTGGCGCAAAAATTTTCTTTGTCATTTCCGGCGTCCTACTTGTCGCCGGAAGTTGCGTCATGTTTTTGACGTTTTTCGCGCCAAAAAAGTCGGCGTCACCGGATGTGGCGTCATTTTTGGCGCCAAAGCATTTAGGCGCCAAATAATGTGGGCGTCTTTTTTTGGCGCTAAAAAATATGGGTGTCATTATTGTCTCCACATTATTTAAGTCTAGTTGTTTATTTGCTTCTGGTTGCTAGAAGCTTGTTCATTGGCATTTTTTTCCCATTCCTGAAACTGTCATTTAAGCAATTTGATAAATTTTGCTTTATATGTTGTTTTTTTCTATTACATATTGCAAGATGTCTCAGATTGACCCTGAATCAGAAGCTACTTCTGGAAAATCGCTGCCTGATGCTGGATCTACCAAAGTTAAGTGTATTTGTTGTAAACTTGTGGTATCTGTCCCTCCGGCTGTTGTTTGTGATGAATGTCATGATAAACTTGCTAATGCAGATAATATTTCCTTTAGTAATGTTCCATTACCTGTTGCTGTTCAGTCAACATCTAATACTCAGGGTGTTCCTGTTAATATAAGAGATTTTGTTTCTAAATCTATTAGGAAGGCTATGTCTGTTATTCCTCCTTCCAGTAAACGTAAAAGGTCTTTTAAAACTTCTCATTTTCCAGATGAATTTTTAAATGAACATCATCATTCTGATTCTGTTTCTGATGATAATTTGTCTGGTTCAGAGGATTCTGTTTCAGAGATTGACACTGATAAATCTTCATATTTATTTAAAATGGAATTTATTCGTTCTTTACTTAAAGAAGTCTTAATTGCATTAGAAATAGAGGAATCTGGTCCTCTTGATACTAAATCTAAACGTTTAAATACGGTTTTTAAACCTCCTGTAGTTATTCTGGAAGTTTTTCCCATCCCTGATGCTATTTCTGAAGTAATTTCCAGGGAATGGAATAATTTGGGTAATTCTTTTACTCCTCCTAAATGGTTTAAGAAATTATATCCTGTGCCATCTGACAGATTAGAGTTTTGGGACAAAATCCCTAAGGTTGATGGGGCTATCTCTACTCTTGCTAAACGTACTACTATTCCTACGGCAGATAGTACTTCCTTTAAGGATCCTTTAGATAGGAAAATTGAATCCTTTCTAAGAAAAGCTTATTTATGTTCAGGTAATCTTCTTAGGCCTGCTATATCTTTGGCGGATGTTGCTGCAGCTTCAACTTTCTGGTTGGAGACTTTAGCACAACAAGTAACAGATCATAATATTCATAGCATTAATAATCTTCTTCAACATGCTAATAACTTTATTTGTGATGCCATCTTTGGCAACTTTGCTTTCCCTTTCTTTCCAAGGTAATAAATTGTTTGGTTCACAGTTGGATTCTATTATTTCAACTGTTACTGGGGGGAAAGGAACTTTTTTACCACAGGATGAAAAATCCAAAGGTAAATATAGGGCTGCTAATCGTTTTCGTTCCTTTCGTCACAATAAGGAACAAAAGCCTGATCCTTCCCCTACAGGAACGGTATCAGTTTGGAAACCATCTCCAGTCTGGAATAAATCCAAGCCTTTTAGAAAGCCAAAGTCAGCTCCCAAGTCCACATGAAGGTGCGGCCCTCATTCCAGCGCAGCTGGTAGGGAGCAGATTACGATTTTTCAAAGAAATTTGGATCAATTCGATTCACAGTCTTTGGATTCAGAACATTGTTTCTCAAGGGTACAGAATAGGTTTCAAGATAAGGCCTCCTGCTAGAAGATTTTTTCTTTCTCGTGTTCCAATAAATCCAGTGAAGGCTCAAGCGTTTCTGAAATGTGTTTCAGATCTAGAGTTGGCTGGAGTAATTGAGCCTGTTCCAGTTCTAGAACAAGGTCTGGGGTTCTACTCAAATCTATTCATTGTACCAAAGAAGGAGAATTCCTTCAGACCAGTACTGGATTTAAAGATATTGAATCGTTATGTAAGAATACCAAGATTCAAAATGCTAACTATAAGGACTATTCTGCCTTTTGTTCAGCAAGGGCATTATATGTCCACAGTAGATTTACAGGATGCATATCTGCATATTCCGATTCATCCAGATCACTATCAGTTTCTGAGATTCTCTTTTCTAGACAAGCATTACCAGTTTGTGGCTCTGCCGTTTGGCCTAGCAACAGCTCCAAGGATATTTTCAAAGGTTCTCTGTGCCCTTCTATCTGTAATCAGAGAACAGGGTATTGTGGTATTTCCTTATTTGGACGATATCTTGGTACTTGCTCAGTCTTCACATTTAGCAGAATTTCATACGAATCGACTTGTATCGTTTCTTCAAGAACATGGTTGGAGGATCAATTTACCAAAGAGTTTGTTGATTCCTCAGACAAGGGTGTATCCTTTTTAGGTTTCCAGATAGATTCAGTGTCCATGACTCTGTCGTTAACGGACAAGAGACGTCTGAAATTGGTTTCAGCTTGTCGAAACCTTCGGTCTCAATCATTCCCTTCGGTAGCCTTATGCATGGAAATTCTAGGTCTTATGACTGCTGCATCGGACGCGATCCCCTTTGCTCGTTTTCACATGCGACCTCTTCAGCTCTGTATGCTGAACCAGTGGTGCAGGGATTATACAAAGATATCTCAATTAATATCTTTAAAACCGAATGTACGACACTCTCTGACGTGGTGGACAGTCCACCATCGTTTAGTTCAGGGGGCTTCTTTTTTTCCTCCAACCTGGACTGTGATCTCAACAGATGCAAGTCTGACAGGTTGGGGAGCTGTATGGGGGTATCTGACAGCACAGGGGGTTTGGGAATCTCAGGAGGCGAGATTACCAATCAACATTTTGGAACTCCGTGCGATTTTCAGAGCTCTTCAGTCGTGGCCTCTTCTAAAGAGAGAGTCGTTCATTTGTTTTCAGACGGACAATGTCACAACCGTGGCATATGTCAATCATCAAGGAGGGACTCACAGTCCTCTGGCTATGAAAGAAGTATCTTGAATACTTGTATGGGCGGAATCCAGCTCCTGTCTAATTTCTGCGGTTCACATCCCAGGTATAGACAATTGGGAAGCGGATTATTTCAGTCGCCAAACATTACATCCGGGCAAATGGTCTCTTCACCCAGAAGTATTTCTTCAGATTGTTCAATTCTGGGGACTTCCAGAAATAGATCTGATGGCTTCTCATCTAAACAAGAAGCTTCCCAGGTATCTGTCCAGATCCAGGGATCCTCAGGCGGAAGCAGTGGATGCATTGTCTCTTCCTTGGAAGTATCATCCTGCCTATATCTTTCCGCCTCTAGTTCTTCTTCCAAGAGTGATTTCCAAGATTCTAAAGGAGCGTTAGTTTGTTCTGCTGGTGGCTCCAGCATGGCCTCACAGTTTTTGGTATGCGGATCTTGTTCAGATGGCTACTTGCCAACCATGGACTCTTCCGTTAAGGCCAGACCTTCTATCGCAAGGTCCTTTTTTCCATCAGGATCTCAAATCCTTAAATTTACAGGCTCGTAAAACTGTATCTAGGAAGATATATTATCGAGTCTGGAAGACTTACATCTCTTGGTGTTCTTCTCATCATTTTTCCTGGCATTCTTTTAGAATTCCTAGAATTTGACAATTTCTTCAGGATGGTCTGGATAAAGGTTTGTCTGCAAGTTCTTTGAAAGGACAAATTTCTGCTCTTTCTGTGTTGTTTCACAGAAAGATTGCTAATCTTCCTGATATTCGTTTTGTTCAGGCTTTGGTTCGTATCAAACCTGTCATTAAGTCAATCTCTCCTCCTTGGAGTTTGAATTTGGTTCTGGGGGCTTTACAAGCTCCTCCGTTTGAACCTATGCATTCTCTGGACATTAAATTACTTTCTTGGAAAGTCCTGTTCCTTTTGGCCATCTCTTCTGCTAGAAGAGTTTCAGAGTTATCTGCTCTTTCTTGTGAATCTCCTTTTCTGATTTTTCATCAGGATAAGGCTGTGTTGCGAACTTCATTTAAATTTTTACCTAAAGTTGTGAACTCTAACAACATTAGTAGAGAAATTGTGGTTCCTTCATTATGTCCTAATCCTAAGAATTCTAAGGAAAGATCGTTGCATTCTTTGGATGTAGTTAGAGCTTTGAAATATTATGTTGAAGCTACTAAAGGTTTCCGAAAGACTTCTAGTCTATTTGTTATCTTTTCCGGTTCAAGGAAAGGTCAGAAGGCCTCTGCCATTTTTGTCATCTTGGTTAAAATCTTTAATTCATCATGCCTATGTCGAGTCGGGTAAAACTCCGCCTCAAAGGATTACAGCTCATTCTACTAGGTCAGTTTCTACTTCCTGGGCGTTTAGGAATGAAGCTTCGGTTGATCAGATTTGCAAAGCAGCAACTTGGTCTTCTTTCCATACTTTTACTAAATTCTACCATTTTGATGTGTTTTCTTCTTCTGAAGCAGTTTTTGGTAGAAAAGTACTTCAGGCAGCTGTTTCAGTTTGATTCTTCTGCTTATAATTTCAGTTTTTTTCATTATAAGATTTAAACTTTATTTTGGGTGTGGATTATTTTCAGCGGAATTGGCTGTCTTTATTTTATCCCTCCCTCTCTAGTGACTCTTGCGTGGAAGATCCACATCTTGGGTAGTCATTATCCCATACGTCACTAGCTCATGGACTCTTGCTAATTACATGAAAGAAAACATAATTTATGTAAGAACTTACCTGATAAATTCATTTCTTTCATATTAGCAAGTGTCCATGAGGCCCACCCTTTTTGTGGTGGTTATGATTTTTTTGTATAAAGCACAATTATTCCAATTCCTTATTTTTTATGCTTTCGCACTTTTTTATCACCCCACTTCTTGGCTATACGATAAACTGATTTGTGGGTGTGGTGAGGGGTGTATTTATAGGCATTTTGAGGTTTGGGAAACTTTGCCCCTCCTGGTAGGAATGTATATCCCATACGTCACTAGCTCATGGACTCTTGCTAATATGAAAGAAATGAATTTATCAGGTAAGTTCTTACATAAATAGTTTTTTCTTCTGACGTTTCTATTGTTGAAAGCATTCTTGCTTTACATTTTGTTTCTTAAGGTGGTGAGAGTCCGCATTAACTGGAAATGATCACCTGGCCACCAGGAGGAGGCAAATACATCCTACACCAAGAGCTTTATCCCTCCCACTTCCCTGTACCTCCCAGTCATTATTTGCCTCTCAAGGAGCAGGTGAAGATTGAGGTGCTCAGGGTTTTATTTTAAGAAGGGGATCTTTGATTCCATGTTCCCTTTATAAGGTGAAACTTTGAAGAGAGCCTGTTTGGCCATGTAGATGTACTCCCTCAGTGTATCTACTGTTTAGTGCAGTACTGGATGGAACCTTCAGACCACTTTTTAGATCTGAAGAGTCTACACAAATTTCTTAGTGGACCATCCTTCAAGATGGAAACTATTCGTTTCATTCTTCCCTTGATCCAAGAGGGTCAATTAATGACATCAGGGGATTAAAGGACGCATGCCTTCATGTGCCATTCACAAGAATCGTCTTTCTAGACAAACGCTTCCAGTTTGTGGCTCTTCCTTTCGGTCTTGCCACAGCTGAGTTTTCACAAAGGCTCCGGGATCTCTGTTGGCGGTGCTTTGATTACGGGGCATTGCAGTGGCGCCCTATCTGGACGACATCCGAGTCCAATCGCTATCCTTATAGCAAGCAAGATTTCACACGGACATGGTGTTATCCTTCCCGTGATCTCATGGGTGGAAGGTAAATTTGGAAAAGTGGAAAAGTGTTCCTTAGTCCCAAGCACAAGGGTAACTTTTTCTTGGGAACCATAATATATTCCATATCAATGAAGATTTTTCTGACAGAAGTCAGGAAATCAAAGATTATCGATACTTGTATATTCCTTCAGTCCACTCCTCGGCCTTCAGTGGCTCAGTGCATGGAGGTAATTGGGCTGATGGTGGCGGCATTGGACATCATGCCGTTTGCTCGGTTCCATTTAAGACCTCTGCAGCTTAACATGCTCAGGCAATGGAACGGGGATTATGCAGACTTGTCTCCTTGAATAGTCAAGGAACTCTCTTCAATGGTGTTTGTCTCTGGATCATCTCTCCCAGGGGACCTGCTTTCGCAGACCATCTTGGGTGATTGTGACAACAGACACCAGCCTTCTGGGGTGGGGAGCAGTCTGAGGCTCCCTGAAGACTCAGGGAGTTTGAACTCAGAGTCTGTTTTTTTTTCTATAAACATTCTGGAGCTGAGAGAGATCTACAATGCTCTTCTGGCCTGGACTCAGTCACGGTCCAGTTTATCAGGTTCCAGTCGGACAACATAACTTAAGGCTTACATCAATCATCAGGGAGGAACGAGGAGTTCCTTAGCGATGACAGAGGTAGCCAAAATAATCTAGTGGGCAGAAGTCCACTCTTGTTACCTATCGGTGATCCACATTCCAGGGGTGGAAAATTGGGAAGCGGATTTCCTGAGCAGGCAGACCTTTTATCCAGTGGAGTGGGAACTCCATCCGGAAGTGTTCTCAAACATAGTTCTCCAGTGGGGTCAACCAGAATTGGATCTCATGGCGTCCCGTCAAAATGCCAAGCTCCCGAGATACTGGTCGAGGTCCAGGGACCCCCAAGCGGAACTGATAGATGCTCTGGCAGTCCCTTG
This sequence comes from Bombina bombina, assembly GCF_027579735.1. NCBI lineage: Eukaryota > Metazoa > Chordata > Amphibia > Anura > Bombinatoridae > Bombina > Bombina bombina. The sequence goes on along the minus strand of NC_069501.1, from coordinate 1,150,669,434 downwards.
GATTTTCAGTCTAGCATACCTACTTCCTCGGGTAATTGCTCGAATCAAACAGTAGAGGGCTAGGTTGATTTTCATAGCTCCGGCTTGGCCTTGCAGGATTTGGTATGCGGATCTGGTGAAGATGGTATCTCTACCACCTTGGAGACTTCCGTTGAGGAAAGACCTTTGGATTCAGGGACCCTTCCTTCATCCAAACCTAATTTCTCTGGTGCTGACTGCTTGGAGATTGAACGCCTTATTTTATCCAAGCGAGGGTTTTTTCGGATTCGGTCATAGAGACCATGATTCATTCTCGTAAGCCTGTGACGAGAAGGATTTACCATAAGGTTTGGCATAAATACCTTTTTATTGGTGTGAATCAGAGGACTACTCATGGAGTAGGGTTAGGATTCCTAGAATTTTGTCTTTTCTCCAAGAGGGTTTGGAGAAAGGCTTATAGTCGAGTTCTCTTAAGGGTCAGATCTTGGCCTTATCTATTTTGTTACGCAAACGTCTGGCGGATGTTCCAGTTGTTCAATCATTTTGTCAGGCCTTGGTTAGCATCAGGCCTGTGTTCAAACCAGTTACTCCTCCATGGAGTCTTAATTTAGTTCTCAAAGTTCTTCAGGTTCTGTTTGAGCCTATGCATTCCTTAGATATTAAGTTACTATCTTGGAACGTTTTATTTCTTACAGCTATTTCTTCTGCTCGAAGAGTGTTAGAACTCTCAGTATTACAGTATGAGTCACCTTACCTTTATTTTCCATTCAGATAAGGTAGTTTTACGTACTAAATTAGGATTTTTCCTGAGGTTGTTTCTGATCGGAACATTACTCAGGAGATTGTTGTTCCTTCCTTGTGTCCTAATCCTTCTTCTCAAAAGGAATGACTTCTGCACAATTTGGACATGGTCAGTGCTTTAAAGTTTTATTTACAGGCGTCTATAGACTTTCGCCAGTCTTCTTCTTTGTTTGTGGTTTTCTCGGGAAAACGTAAGGGACAGAAAGCTACGGATACTTTTCTTTCTTTTTGGCTGAAGAGCATAATACGTTTTGCTTATGAGTCTGCTGGATAGCAGCCTCCCGAGAGAGTTACGGCTCATTCCAAGGGCTGTTGCCTCCTCATGGGCATTACAAAATGAAGCTTCTGTAGAACAGATTTGCAAGGTTGCAACCTGGTCCTCTCTTCACACTTTTTTCAAGGTTTTACAAATTTGACTTGCTTACGTTTAGGTTCCCTGTCTTGTCCCTCCCGTATCATCTGTGTACTCTAGCTTGGGTATTGAATCCCATTAGTAATTAAGATGATCCGTGGACTCATCGTGTCTTAAAAAAGAAAAGAAAATTTATGCTTACCTGATAAATGTATTTCTTTTTTGACACAATGAGTCCACGGTCCGCCCTGTTCTTTTAGACAGGTTGTGGGTTATTGTAAACTTCAGACACCTCTGCACCTTGGCTTTTCCTTTCTCTTCCTAAATTCGGTCGAATGACTGGAGTGGGAGGGAAGGGAGGAGCTATTTAACAGCTCTGCTGTGGTGCTCTTTGCCTCCTCCTGCTGACCAATAGGTGAATATCCAATTTGTAATTAAGATGATCCGTGGACTCATCGTGTAAAAAAAGAAATACATTTATCAGGTAAGCATACATTTTCTTTTTTACGGTAGCAGTCCCTTTAAAAAAAAAATTACACTGGCATAAGTCTTTTTTTAAGCGGTGTCTAACTTTTACTAATTTCTCACTCTGGATCAGTGGTGTTAAGAGCGCTATGAGGTATGGAGTACACAGCATCGAGGCTATAATAGTGCAGCATGTACATCACTACTCTAAGGTATGAAGAAGATTAAACTGTTTTCCTGCATAGCTTGCATACTTGTGCATTTGGCTATTCCACATTCTGCTAGCAGCCATTGTTTGATCTGTACACGCCGTGGTATTTTCTCTGCAGATATTGTATCGGGTGGGATCAGAGTGATCAGGAGTGGGGAGGATGTTTTGTGGTATGCTTATACTTTATTTATTCATACCGCATTTGGTTCATTTGTGGGATATTTATCAGCCTGTTAGTTCCTGTAGGCGAATTACCTTCCATATATTGCTAAATATACACAGTGTATACGGACCACAGCCTAGAGCAGTGCTTTCCAAACTGTGTGTAGTGACACATTAGTGTGTCGGAGGCAGTGTGTCCCTGCTTCAGCACAAATTTTTTTTTAATTTAAAATTCTTTTGAAATTTTCTTTTGGTTTCCGACTTTCTGCCTGCCTGCTACGCATATCACATGGTTGACACGTAATTGATACCTAGTGGGTTACAGACCATCTTAACCTATTGGCGCAGCTTAGCGGGAACTGAAACTATTCCGATTGGCTGCACATTGGCTCCTGACTGCACATGTAGTTTCCTCAATCGGCTCGTGACTGCATGTGTAGTCAGTGAGTGGGACAGCAGTGTGTTTGCAGCGCGGGCAGTAGTCAGTCAGACTCACAGAGCTCTGAGGGCAGGATATATGGATAGGAAGTGGAAGCTTAAAAATGCTTGATGATAAAATGCGAGTGTCTTTATCGAATATTCCACTAAATATTCCTAAAACGGTGTTCATCCCATTAACCTCATACATCCCATTAAAATAGTAAGTAGCTATTGGTGTTACTAAACTATTTTTTAATTCTTGCACATACAAACTGTTACTTGTAAATACATTTCGTTATTATATAATTTATGTATGTGTCCGTATCTCTTAAAATAAGTAAGTTTAAACTCCTGTTTGCTAGAACAACTGAATTACTGTGTCCCGAAATGATGTAGGTCTAAAAAGTGTGTCACCAACGTGAACAGTTTGGAAAGCTCTGGCCTAGAGGAATAGGACATTTCATACATATTTGGTCCAGACAAATGAACTTGGCATTGAGTATCTGAATTCAATGGAAGTTAAGACTAAAATGAAATGAAATGTTCATCATAAAAGTGAAAGAGCAGTAATTACATGTTAGTGTTTAAATTAATATTTAAAATAACATAAAAAGCATACCTAGGAATTAGTTTTTGACTGTGAAAAGGACATACCTTTACAGAACTGAAGACATAAAGTAGAATTTTTTTTTAGAACTCAAACTTCCCTTTAAAGGGACATAAAACGGAAACTGTATGCTGTCACTATGGAAACCAAAGTATACAATAACAAGACTACTCTTAGCCCAATCAATTTCCTCAACACCAACAAAAATAATAATTAAATATATAGATTTTTCCTTGAGGAGAGTCCACGGCATCATTCCTTACTGTTGGGAATACTGAACTTGGCCACCAGGAGAAGGTAAAGACACCCCAGTCAAAGGCTCAAATACTTCCCTCATATCCAAGTCATTGTTTGCCTTTCGTCACAGGAGGTTGACAGAGAAGTGTCAGAAGATACGGAGTAGTTCCTAATGAGGGGTATCTGCCCTTCAAAATGGTACTGGAGTTTTAAGTAGTCTTTTTCAGCCTCTCAGTGAGAGCATTGACTAATGTTCTAGTCTGGAGATGTAGGGAGAGTATTTCTGCGAATCCATCCAGACTCGTATCAACACCTCTAATCAATCAGTGTTGACGAGTTTCACGGTCTGCTTCCATTACTCAAGTCCATGTCAGGAGAGATGCTACAAGACTGTCAAACTTGAGAGGCCGTGTTCTTGTTCCACGGCATAGATTCCGGTAAGATCAATTTTTATACACATATGATAACAGTGCGACTCCTTTTATCTGTATGGAATCAAGGGTTAATATGTCCGGAGGGAGCTTATTGAACAGGGGGGATTAATCACATAATTTATTTACTTTTTTTGTAAGCTGCTCAGGCAGATGTTGGAACATACAGGTTTTCACTTTAGTTTTTTTGTAAGCTGCGCAGGCTAAAGGGGCTTGGCACACTTTTTCCTATAGAAAGGGCGGTCCTGCATAGCGCACCACGTGACCAGGTGTGGTCACGCTGTTTCCTCTTTCCTGACCGTGTGGTTTATCGGAGAAGAAGCGGTTTCTCTGTTTTGGCCTGGGTCATAGGAGGTGGTGAGTGCCCCAGCCATTGTGTGTATAAAGGTGCCGTTTTATCTTATTACTTAATAGTCTGCTTTATAAGTGCAAGCTATGGAGGATTCTGATGCGTTAGAGGGTACGCCCTCTTTACCTAAGTCTAATACCTGTCTATATTGTGAGGAGGCCGTGATATACCCGCCTGCTCAATTATGTTCCACATGCCTTGATAATGTAATCATGTCAAAGAAAGTTAATATGTTAAGTACCACTGAGTCGTCCACCTCTGAGGAGTCTCCGTCCCGTGAGATGCGTACACTGCAGTCATCTCCTAATACACATGCAGTTTCCCGTAGCACTCCTAAGCCTCCATCTGGAGGGGCCCTTTTACCGCCAGACTTTACTGAGCAGTTACAAATGGCAGTGTCTGTGGCCTTTAGTGCTTTAACTCGCCCTGCTAAGCGCAAGCGAAAGGTCAAATATTGCTATCCTTCCCAGGGGTCATCTACTAGCTTATTGGATTTATCTGATATAAGATTATCTGCTGATGAAGAGGTCTCTAATACTTCAGAGGATGATCTTTCTGGATCAGAATCTGCTGCCTCTAAGCCTCCAGCTGCGGAGGAACCAGACTTTAGAATTAGGATTGAACATTTATGCTTTTTGCTAAAGGAAGTTTTGGCTACTTTAGAGGTCCCAGAGCCTAAATTGCCTGAGGAACCTTTGATTCCTAAATTAGATAGGGTCTACGAGGACAGGGTTGTACCCCAGACTTTCCCGGTTCCCGAAAAGATGGCGAACATTATTAAGAATGAATGGGAAATAATTGGTTCTTCATTTTCCCCTCCTTCTTCCTTTAAATAATTATTCCCGGTTCCGGACTCTCAATTGGAGTTGTGGGGTTCCATCCCCAAGGTGGATGGTGCTATCTCCACACTTGCTAAGCATTCTACTATCCAGCTTGAGGATAGTTCGTCGTTTAAAGAGCCCATGGATAAGAAGATAGAAACTCTGTTAAGAAAGATGTTTCAACATACAGGATATTTGTTTCAACCGGCAGCGGCTGTTGCTGCGGTTGCTGGAGCGGCTACCTACTGGTGCGACTCCTTATCTGAGTTGATCGAGGTGAAGGGTCCCCTCGACGTTATCCAGGAAAGAATTACGGCCTTAAGGGTGGCTAATTCTTTTATTTGTGATGCAAATATGCAGATTATTCGCCTGAATTCTAAGGCTTCAGATTTTTCTGTTCAAGCCTGCAGGGCACTCTGGCTGAAGTCCTGGTCTGCAGATATGACTTTGAAGTCAAGACTTCTTTCCCTCTCATTTATGGGAAATATTCCAGGCCTGGACTCAATTATCGGTTATGGGAGGCAAAGGTGCTTTTTTACCACAGGATAAGAAGAACAAACCTAAAGGACAAGGTCCTAATTTTCGTTCAGAGAAATCCCATTGTCAGCAGCCCTCCGCAAAGCCAGAGCAATCCAAGGGGACTTGGAAGCCGGCTCAGTCCTGGAATAAGTCCAAGCAAAACATGAAGCCTGCCAAGGCAGTCAGCATGAAGGGTCGGCACCCGATCTGGCTATGGATCTTGTAGGGGGCAGACTATCGCTCTTTTCGGATGCTTGGTTTGGGGAAGTGCAAGACCCATGGGTCCTGGAGGTCATTGCTCAGGGATACAGGATAGGTTTCAAGTCTCATCCACCCAGGGGCAGATTCCTCTTGTCAAACCTGTCTTAAAGGCCAGAAAAATGAGAAGCCTTTCTGGGGTGCATGAGGGATCTCTCCTCCCTGGGAGTCATTGTACCGGTACCTCTTACTGAAAGAGTTCTGGGATACTACTCAAAACTTTTTGTGGTCCCATAGAAGGAGAGAACTAAAGTGCTTAAACAAATTCCTAGCTGTCCCTTTGTTCAAGATGGAGACAATAAGGTCCATCCTTCCCTTAGTTCAGGAAGGACAGTTCATGACCACGATAGATCTGAAGGATGCTTACCTTCACGTTCCTATACACAAGGAACACTTCTAAGGTTTGCGTTCCTGGACCAGCACTTCCAGTTTATTGCACTTCCGTTTGGTCTAGCTACTGCTCCAAGAGTTTTTATGAAGGTTCTAGGGGCTCTGCTTGCTGTGGCCAGAACCAGAGGTATAGCAGTAGGGCCATACTTGGACGATAATCTGGTTCAAGCACCATCCTGTCGTCTGGCAGAAGACCATTCGAAAGCTCTTCTATTTCTTCTTCGATCTCATGGATGGAAGATAAACTTAGAAAAGAGTTCTCTTGTTCCCAGTACCAGGGTGGAATTTCTGGGTACTATAATAGACTCCATATCCATGAGGATATTCCTTACAGACCAGAGACGTTACAAGCTAACTTCCGCTTGTCTTTACCTCCAGACCTCCTTAAGGCCCTCTCTGGCTCTGTGTATGGAGGTGATTGGTCTCATGGTGTCCAGCATGGACATCATTCCTTTTGCCAGATTCTATCTCAGACCTCTACAGATGTGCATGCTGAGACAGTGGAACGCGATCATTCGGATCTGTCTCAACAGATTTCTCTGGACAACCAGTCGAGAGAATCGTTTTCTTGGTGGCTTTGTCCAGATCACCTGTTCCAAGGGACATCCTTCTTAAGACCATCTTGGGAGATTGACTATGGACGCAAGTCTATCAGGATGGGGAGCTGTTTTGGGTGCCAGGATGGCACAGGGCCTGTGGACTTGAGAGGAATCTCTCCTCCCGATCAAAATTTAGGAACTTCAAGCGATCTTCAAGCGATCTTCAATGCTCTGAAGGCTTGGCCTCTTCTGGGTTTGTCCCAGTTTATCAGATTCCAATCAAACAACATAACTTTGGTGGCTTACATCAGCCATCAGGGGGGAACGAAGAACTCCCTAGCAATGAAGTATCTTGGACTCTGGAATGGGTGGAGGCCCACAACTGCTCGCTGTCAGCGATCCACATTCCGGGTGTGGACAACTGGGAAGCGGATTTCCTCAGAAGACAATCCTTTCATCCGGGGCAATGGTCTCTCCATCCCGAAGTGTTTGTGGAGATTTGCGAAAGGTGGAGGGCGCCGGAGATAGATCTCATGGCGTCCCGGCTCAATTCCAAGCTACCCAGATATGAGTCGCGGTCCAGGGATCCTCAGGCGGAGCTAATAGATGCACTAGCAGTGCCTTTGGAGGTTCAACCTAATTTACATTTTTCCACCGTTACCACTTCTCCCTCGTGTAGTGGCCCGCATCAAGCAGGAGCAAGCATCAGTGATACTGATTGCTCCATCGTGGCCGCGAAGGATGTGGTTCGCGGACCTGGTGGGGCTGTCCTCATCTCCTCCATGGAGGTTACCTTGTCGCAGGGATCTGCTGGAACAGGGTCTCTTTGTTCATCAAAATCTAGATTCTCTGAGGCTGACTGCGTGGAGATTGAATGCTTAGTCTTAGCTAAGAGAGGTTTCTCTGAGAGGGTTATTGACGCACTCATTTAGGCTCGTAAGCCTGTTACTCGTCGCATCTACCATAAGGTGCAGAGTGCTTACTTTTTCTGGTGTGAAGAGCGAGGTTTCGCCTGGCATAAGGTCAAGACTGCCAGGATTCTTTCCTTTCTCCAGGAGGGTCTGGAGAAGGCCCTTTCTGCCAGTTCCCTGCTGGGACAGATTTCGCCCCTTTCTGTTTTGTTGCACAAGAGATTCGCTGAGCTCCCTGACGTGCAATCCTTCATTAAGGCTCTGATCAGGACCAGACCTGTGTTTAGATCTAACGCTCCTCCTTGGAGTTTGATTCTTGTTAAGTTTTTGCAACGGGCTCCGTGTAAGCATTCGGTTGACATTAAATTGTTGTCCTGGAAGGTTCTTTTTCTGTTGGCTATTGCATCGGCATGCAGAGTTTCTTAATTGGTGGCCTTGTAATGTGAACCTCCTTATCTGGTGTTTCACACGGATAAGGCTGTCCTACGTACCCGCTTGGGTTTTCTTCCTAAGGTGGTGTCTGATCGTAACATCAATCAGGAGATTGTGGTTCCTTCCTTGTGTCCTAATCCTCCTCCTTCGAAGGAACGTTTACTTCATAATCTGGATGTTGTTTGAGCTTTGAAGTTTTATCTTCAAGTTACTAAGGATTTTAGACAAACTTCGTCCTTGTTTGTTATCTACTCAGGGAAGCGTAAGGGTCTGAAGTCCTCTTCGACTTCCTTATCTTTTTGGTTGAGGAGTGTCATACGCTAAGCTTACGAGTCAGCGGGACTTAAACCTCCTCAAAGGATTACGGCTCATTCCACTAAAGCGGTGGCTTCCTCTTGGGCCTTTAAGAACGAGGCCTCTATGGATCAGATTTGTAAGGCGGCTACCTGGTCCTGCTTACATACTTTTTAAAAATTCTGCAAATTTTACGTTTTTGCTTCGGCTGAAGCAGCTTTTGGGAAAAAGGTTTTACAGGCTGTGGTGCCCTCAGTTTAGGGTCCGCCTTTTCTTTACCCCTTCCGTTATCATTCAGTGTCCTCTAGAGCTTGGGTATAGTTTTCCCAACAGTAAGGAACGATGCCATGGACTCTCCTCATATTAAGAAGGAAAACATAAATTATGCTTACCTGATAATGTAATTTCCTTCTGTATGAGGAGAGTCCACGGCCCCCACCTGTATACTACGATGGGCGGACCAAAATTTGTTTTTCTCTTCCGGCACCATTTATACCCTGATATTTCTCCTACTGTTTCTTATTCCCTTGGCAGAATGACTGGGATATGAGGGAAGTGGGGGGGGGGGGGGTATTTGAGCCTTTGGCTGAGGTGTCTTTGCATCTTCTTGGTGGCCAGGTTCAGTATTCCCAACAGTAAGGAATGATGCCATGGACTCTCCTCATACAGAAGGAAATAAAATGATCAGGTAAGCATAATTTGTTTTTTTTAATGTATATGTGTCCGAGATGTCGTCACACACCATGTGACACAGTTGACATTTTGTTTTCCGAATCCCACTATGAATCCGTAAAATCATAGAATGATAAAACTGATTGATCATATTTCTTCCTGTTTGATTATACAGTATCTATCATGTAATATGGTTATATTAGGCCTTTTCTGAATGTCATGGAAATGGTTAGATAACCTTGCAAAAAAAATAGATTTTATAAAATGTATCAATTTACAATATACAGAATTACTTTATTTTCTAAACTCCAATAAACTGAAAATGTAAAAAAGTACAATAATTATCTTTATCAGTTAGAAGTGCACCTCAAACGGATATCAATTTTCACAATTCAACTCTGAAACTTTTGATTTTTTATTTAATATTAAAGGGACAGTAAACACTATATTTTTTGTTGTTTAAAAAGGTAGATAGTCCCTATATTACCCATTCCTCAGTTTTGCATAACCTACACAGTTATAATAATATACTTTTTAACTCTGTGATTACCTTGTATCTATGCCTCTGTAAACTGCCCCCTTATTTCAGTTCTTTTGACAGACTTGCATTTTTAGCCAATCAGTGCTGACTCCTAGGAGCTTCACGTGCCTGAGCTCAATGTAATCTATTTGAAACACATGAACTAACGCCCTATAGTGGTGAAAAACTGTTAACATGCTTTCAGATTAGAGGCGGCCTTCAAGGTCAAAGAAATTGGCATATGAACCTCTAGGTTTAGCTTTCAACTAAGAATACCAAGAGAACAAAGCAAAATTGATAATAAAAGTAAATTCGAAAGTTGTTTTAAAATTGCATGCCCTATTTTAAATCATGAGGGTTTTTTTTTTTACTTGACTGTCCCTTTTAAGTAAATATTAACAATTTTGGTTTTAAAATGGTATAAACGTATGGGTTTATTTACTAGTAAAATACATGAATTTTAAAAAATATAGGTCATCTTATTCTCAAAAATAAGTAGTAAAAGATTAAAAATAATCTTCCACAATGGATGAAGTAGAAATACAATGTGGGAGAAAACAATTTGTGTGTTATAATTGCTTTCAAACTCTGTGATGTCAGGTCGGATGTATATTGCGAAGTTTATTAAAATGGCATGCTGGACTTGTAAAGACCCAAGTTACAAAAGTTAGTGATTTTTTTTAAAGTAAGCTAAAGGCAAAATAAAACTTTCATAATTTGAATAGAGTATACCATTTAAAAAAAAATTCCCTTATCAAATTGTGCCCATTCTTTTAATATTCATATTATCTGAGGCATCATCTCCTACTGAGCATGTGCAGGTTTTTAGTGTGCGAGTATTTGATTCGCTGATGGCTGTCACGTGATAAAGGAAACGGGGAAATGGAAGGAAATTTTTAAATCAATCAGAAAAAAAATGTACTGCTCATTCTAAATTCAGAGTAAGTTCTATTGCATTACCTTTTTATGCTTACTTGATATAAATACATGTATGGCTATCATAATCAATTGATATTGAATGTGTATAGATAATATGGATGTGTCAGTACTGTATAAATAAAGCTTTTATTGTTTCTTTTTTTTTTTTTTTTTTTTTTGGTTGACGTATTTTTATGTTCATTAAAATATTTCTGAACAGTGACAGCCATTGCCTACGAGCACAAATTTTTATCTTTATGTCGAACAGTTTGAAAACAGAGAGAAATGACAACTAAAACTGCTTTGATTTCAGCTAGCTTCTCCTCTTTCTGAGGTCATGGCTGTCAGCTCGGAGCTCAGAAAGTGATATCAATGCAAACTCTTGTGCCTAACCGCTTCGCTGCATTGATCTTTTTCAGACTTTGCAGCTGTTCCCATGAGAGATTAAACTTGCTCTGGGATTTTATGTTCTTTACTTTATAAAACTATTGGAGCAAGTTTCTTCCATGACACTTTGCAATTAGCGTACAATTCACTTAAACAGAAATGAAACGTAGCAGATATTATAAACACCACAGGTTAACCATTAAGCAGCTTCACAGATCTCATTTTCAATTCCTACAAAATGTATTTTTGAAACTGAAGATGTCATGGTTCAAATAGAGCTTCGGTTTTAAGATGCATTTTAGCCAATTGGCACGGACTCATAAATAACCCCACGGGAGTAAGCGCCATGTTATCTACATGGTACACATGAACTAGCGCTGTCTAGCTGTGAAAAAACTGTCAAAATGCACTGAAATCAGAGGCAGCCTTCAAGAAATTAGAAATTACCATATGAGCCTACCTAGGTTTAGCTTTCAACAAAGAATACTAAGGAAACAAAGCAAATTTGATAATAAAATTAAATGTATTAAAATTCAATTTATTACAGTAGTAAGATTAAATTGATAATACTCCTGTAGAAATAAATTAGAAAACTGTTTAAAATGGCATTCTCTATCTGAAACATGAGTTTCCTTTTGAGTTTCATGTATGTTTAATGTTGGGGCTTTTCCAGTGACTATAGAGAAAAGTTGCTTGACCTTGCAACAGGCTACACAGCTATTGTCCATTTCTCCAACATAGGTGTGTCCGGTCCACGGCGTCATCCTTACTTGTGGGATATTCTCCTCCCCAACAGGAAATGGCAAAGAGCCCAGCAAAGCTGGCCATATAGTCCCTCCCAGGCTCCGCCTACCCCAGTCATTCTCTTTGCCGTTGCACAGGCAACATCTCCATGGAGATGGCTAAGAGTTTTTTTGGTGTTTAAATGTAGTTTTATTCTTCAATCAAGAGTTTGTTATTTTAAAATAGTGCTGATATGTACTATTTACTCTGAAACAGAAAAGAGATGAAGATTTCTGTTTGTAAGAGGAAAATGATTTTAGCAACCGTTACTAAAATCGATTGCTGTTTCCACACAGGACTGTTGAGATGAATTAACTTCAGTTGGGGGAAACAGTGAGCAGACTTTTGCTGCTTGAGGTATGACACATTTCTAACAAGACTTGGTAATGCTGGAAGCTGTCATTTTCCCTATGGGAACCGGTAAGCCATTTTCTTAGTTTAGTATAAGAATAAAGGGCTTCATTAGGGCTTAAAAAACTGGTAGACATTTTTCTGGGCTAAAACGATTACTTTACTAAGCATATTTGGCAGATTATAACTATTAATAGTTATTATAATCTTGGGGATTGTTTTAAAAAAAACGGCAGGCACTGTATTGGACACCTTTTTCACTGGGGGCCTTTTCTAGTCATAGGCAGAGCCTCATTTTCGCGCCACTAATGCGCAGTTGTTTTTGGAAAGCAAGGCATGCAGATGCATGTGTGAGGAGCTAAGAACCACTGAAAAAGCTTATAGAAGGCATCATTTGGTATCGTATTCCCCTCTGGGCTTGGTTGGGTCTCAGCAAAGCAGATACCTGGGACTGTATAGGGGTTAAATGTAAAAACGGCTCCGGTTCCGTTATTTTAAGGGTTAAAGCTTTCAAATTTGGTGTGCAATACTTTTAAGGCTTTAAGATACTGTGGTGAAATTTTGGTGAATTTTGAACAATTCCTTAATACTTTTTCACATATTCAGTAATAAAGTGTGTTCAGTTTAAAATTTAAAGTGACAGTAACGGTTTTATTGTAAAACGTTTTTTGTGCTTTGTTGACAAGTTTAAGCCTGTTTAACATGTCTGAACCATCAGATAACGATGTTCTATATGTATGAAAGCCAAGGTTTCTCCCCATTTAAATATATGTGATAATTGTGTCATAGTGTCCAAACAAAGTAGGGACAATAATGCCATAGATAATGATATTGCCCATGATGATTCCTCAAATGAGGGGAGTAAGCATGGTACTGCATCATCCCCTTCTGTGTCTACACCAGTTTTGCCCACACAAGAGGCCCCTAGTACATCTAGTGCGCCAATACTTATTACCATGCAACAATTAACGGCTGTAATGGATAATTCTATCAAAAACATTTTAGCCAAAATGCCTACTTATCAGAGAAAGCGCGATTGCTCTGTTTTAAACACTGAAGAGCAAGAGGACGCTGATGATAACTGTTCTGGCATGCCCTCACACCAATCTGAAGGGGAGGGAGAAATTTCAGATTCAGGGAAAATTTCTCAACAAGCTGAACCTGATGTTGTAACATTTAAATTTAAATTAGAACATCTCCACGCACTACTTAAGGAGGTATTATCTACTCTGGATGATTGTGACAATTTGGTCATTCCAAAGAAATTATGTAAGATGGACATCCTAGAGGTTCCGGTGTCCCCTGATGCTTTTCCTATACCCAAGCGGGTGGCGGACATAGTAAATAAGGAGTGGGAAAGGCCCGGCATACCTTTTGTTCCTCCCCCTATATTTAAGAAATTATTTCCTATAGTCGACCCCAGAAAGGACTTATGGCAGACAGTCCCCAAGGTCGAGGGGGCGGTTTCTACTCTAAACAAACGCACTACTATTCCTATAGAAGATAGTTGTGTTTTCAAGATCCTATGGATAAAAAGTTATAGGGTTTGCTTAAAAAGATGTTTGTTCAGCAAGGTTACCTTCTACAACCAATTTCATGCATTGTTCCTGTCACTACAGCTGCGTGTTTCTGGTTCGAAGAACTAGAAAAGTCGCTCAATAAAGAATCTTCGTATGAGGAGGTTATGGACAGAGTTCAAGCACTTAAATTGGCTAACTCTTTTATTTTAGATGCCGCTTTGCAATTAGCTAGATTAGCGGCGAATAATTCAGGGTTTGCTATCGTGGCGCGCAGAGCGCTTTGGCTAAAGTCTTGGTCAGCGGATGTGTCCTCCAAGACCAAATTGCTTAACATCCCTTTCAAGGGTAAAACACTGTTTGGCCCTGACTTGAAAGAGATTATTTCAGACATCACTGGGGGAAAGGGCCACGCCCTTCCTCAGGATAGGTCTTTTAAGGCTAAAAATAAGCCAAATTTTCGTCCCTTTCGCAGAAACGGACCAGCCTCAAATTCTACACCCTCTAAGTAAGAGGGTAATACTTCTTAAACCAAGCCAGCCTGGAGACCGATGCAAGGCTGGAACAAGGGTAAGCAGGCCAAGAAACCTGCCACTGCTACCAAAACAGCATGAAGTGTTGGCCCCCGATCCGGGACCGGATCTGGTGGGGGGCAGACTTTCTCTCTTTGCTCAGGCTTGGGCAAGAGATATTCAGGATCCTTGGGCGCTAGAAATAGTTTCTCAAGGTTATCTCCTGGAATTCAGGGAACTACCCCCAAGGGGTAGGTTCCACAGGTCTCAATTATCTTCGAACCAAATAAAAAGACAGGCATTCTTACATTGTGTAGAAGACCTGTCAAGAATGGGAGTGATTCATCCTGTTCCATTAGGAGAACAAGGGATGGGGTTTTACTCCAACCTGTTCATAGTTCCCAATAAAGAGGGAACATTCAGACCAATTTTAGATCTCAAGATTCTAAACAAGTTTCTAAGGGTTTCATCGTTCAAAATGGAAACCATTCGAACGATCCTTCCTACCATCCAGGAAGGTCGATTCATGACCACGGTGGATTTAAAGGATGCGTACCTACATATTCCTATCCACAAGGAACATCTTCGGTTCCTAAGGTTCGCCTTTCTGGACAAGCATTACCAGTTTGTGGCACTTCCATTCGGATTAGCCACTGCTCCAAGGATTTTCACAAAGGTACTAGGGTCCCTTCTAGCGGTGCTAAGACCAAGGGGCATTGCAGTAGTACCTTACTTGGACGACATCCTGACAACCTAGCTTATGTATTCCCACCGTTTCCTCTCATTCCCAGGCTGGTAGCCAGGATCAATCAGGAGAGGGCTTCGGTGATCTTGATAGTTCCTGCGTGGCCACGCAGGACTTGGTATGCAGACCTGGTGAATATGTCATCGGCTCCACCATGGAAGCTACCTTTGAGACAGGACCTTCTTGTTCAGGGTCCATTCGAACATCCGAATCTGGTTTCCCTCCAACTGACTGCTTGGAGATTTAACGCTTGATTCTTTCAAAGCGTGGGTTTTCAGATTCTGTAATAGATACTCTTATTCAGGCTAGAAAGCCTGTAACTAGAAAAATTTACCATAAAATATGGAAAATATATATCTGTTGGTGTGAATCTAAAGGATTCCCATGGAACAAGATACAAATTCCTAAGATTCTTTCCTTTCTACAAGAAGGTTTGGAGAAAGGATTTTCTGCAAGTTCTCTGAAGGGACAGATCTCTGCTTTATCTGTTTTACTTCACAAAAGGCTGGCAGCTGTGCCAGACGTTTAAGCGTTTGTTCAGGCTCTGGTTAGAATCAAGCCTGTTTACAGACCTTTGACTCCTCCCTGGAGTCTTATTCTAGTTCTTTCAGTTCTTCAAGGGGTTCCGTTTGAACCCTTACATTCCGTAGATATTAAGTTATTATCGTGGAAAGTTTTGTTTTTGGTTGCAATTTCTTCTGCTAGAAGAGTTTCTGAGTTATCTGCTCTGCAGTGTTCTCCGCCCTATCTGGTCCATGCAGATAAGGTGGTTTTGCGTACTGAGCCTGGTTTTCTTCCGAAGGTTGTTTCCAACAAAAATATTAACCAGGAGATAGTTGTACCTTCTTTATGACCGAATCCAGTTTCAAAGAAGGAACGTTTGTTACACAATTTGGACGTAGTCCGTGCTCTAAAATTCTATTTAGAGGCTACAAAAGATTTCAGACAAACATCTTCCTTGTTTGTTGTTTATTCTGGTAAAAGGAGAGGTAAAAAAGCAACTTCTACCTCTCTTTCCTTTTGGCTTAAAAGCATTATCAGATTGGCTTTTGAGACTGCCGGACGGCAGCCTCCTGAAAGTATCACAGCTCACTCCACTAGGGCTGTGGCTTCCACATGGGCCTTCAAGAACGAGGCTCCTGTTGACCAGATATGTAAGGCAGCGACTTGGTCTTCACTGCACTCTTTTGGCAAATTTTACAAATTTTATACTTTTGCTTCTTCGGAGGCTATTTTTGGGAGAAAGGTTTTGCAAGCCGTGGTGCCTTCCGTTTAGGTGACCTGATTTGCTCCCTCCCCTCATCCGTGTCCTAAAGCTTTGGTATTGGTTCCCACAAGTAAGGATGACGCCGTGGACCGGACACACCTATGTTGGAGAAAACAGAATTTATGCTTACCTGATAAATTACTTTCTCCAACGGTGTGTCCGGTCCACGGCCCGCCCTGGTTTTTTAATCAGGTCTGAGGAATTATTTTCTCTAACTACAGTCACCACGTTACCATATGGTTTCTCCTATATATATTTCCTCCTGTCCGTCGGTCGAATGACTGGGGTAGGCGGAGCCTGGGAGGGACTATATGGCCAGCTTTGCTGGGCTCTTTGCCATTTCCTGTTGGGGAGGAGAATATCCCACAAGTAAGGATGACGCCGTGGACCGGACACACCGTTGGAGAAAGTAATTTATCAGGTAAGCATAAATTCTGTTATCTATGCAGTAACTCTTTTACATGTATATGAATAGCATTTATACTGTTCCAACTTTATTATCCATTCATTTATAGTAAATTGTTATCCAAAGACCACTGGGAACTGTCCAGCTTACAATCAGTTAATTGCATTTGTGTATGTGCCAACACGTGAGCTATTTTATTGGTATTCATGCTTGGTGAGAGTTTAACTGATGGGTTTTTTTAACATAATTCCATTGTGATCAGCTTTGTTTCCTCAGTTACTTATTTTACTTTTCAGCTTTTATGTGACAAAGAACTAACTTAAATGGTCTTAAAAGTGCAAAAAGAGAATACTTTAACTTGTTAGCATTTTATTATTGCATTATTTCTTTCATGGAACTGTTATATCCCTACAAAGGGGTTAATAAACACATAGTTAAAGTCAGCTCCACAGCATTTTGCCATATTTCCAAGGAGTAGGGGCTTCTTATAATTTCCTGTGCAAGAGTTGTTTCATTCATCTATTACCTTCCATTAAAGGGGCATAAATGTGCAAAAAGAAAATGCTCTGATGTTTTAGAGAATTTTATTATTGCACTGTTGTTTGCATATAACTGTTTATCTCCTGCAGAGGGTTTAAACATATATATTCCACTCCAGCTTAACAGAATTGGTGAGCCAATGACAAGAGATGTATGTAGCCATCAGAAACAAAGAGTATACACAGCACCACACTAAGAGCCTGTTTGTACATTCGGTTCATTGAATGTTGCGTCTTATCTGAAATCATGGATGTCTGTAGACATGTTTTTGTGTTATATTCCTTTTATTTGACACTGGATACTAATATGTACAACACAAAGCCGGTTTTACTTCTCTTTATAGGTTGTTGTTTTTTCTTGTCTAACTGAAATATTTTTGGGGGAGGATTTAAAGGGATAGTCTAGTCAAAGTTAAACTTTCATGATTCAGATAGAGCAGCAATTCATTATAAGCAACTTTCTAATGTAATCCTATTATCAATTTTCCTTATTTTTCTTGGTATCTTTATTTGAATGTAAGCTTAGGAGCCAGCTCATTTTTGTTTCAGCACCTGGGTAGCACTTTCTGATTGGTGTCTAATTTTAGCCACCAATCAGCAAACATTACCCATGTGCTGAACCAAAAATGGGCTGCCTCCTATGCTTATATTCTTGCTTTTTCAAATAAAGATACCAAGAGAATGAAGAACATGTGATAATAGGAATAAATTAGAAAGTTGCTTAGAATTGATGCTCTAGCTGAATTATGAAAGTTTAATTTTCACTAGACTATTCATTTAACCCTTCAAATGATTTACTTTTTTCACAAAATACATTTTTGTTCCAAGTTTCTGTAATTATTTTTGTTTTGTCAACAGGAAAAGAGCACCTACTAAATCTTTAGGGCGTTTAACAATATTATATTTACTACAAAACTCATAACTGCTCTTAAAATTATACTATAATACATGTGCAAAATCCAGTTTTAAGTGCAGCAAAGTAAAATAAAATGTTAGTGTTCCTTTAAAAGAAGCCGGATTTATGTGTGTTGCTTTGTGACACAGAAAAACCTTTACTCTGCTGCATCAAACATAACTCAGACGGTTTCAGGGTCTTGTGTTTCTGAAATGTAATTTTCCACATACAACTTAAACATGAACCTTATTATATGGAGACCAAAAAAGAGGTGTTGTGTTTTCAGCCAATTTGTAATTGTTAAAAATAAAAATCATATTCCCTCAGTTTTTATAACCCTGTTATTTAACCAGATCCCATTATAAATGTAACAAAACACCTGCAACGGAACTATCCTTGTTTTGTAAAGGTTTCCAAGAACTGTTGCTTAAAATAGACTTTTTGTAAAAAAATTAATTTGATCCAATGTGCACGAAAGCTCATTTTGGGAATAGTTGTAAATAAAATGTTTTGGGTTGTTTCACTTTATTTTTTTCTTGCACCATCAAGGTGCTTGGGTTAAATTAATCATTAGGATATTTATCTTTGTTGAATTAAAGGGACAGTCTACACCAGAATTTTTATTGTTTAAAAAGATAGATAATCCCTTTTATTACCCACCTCCCAGTTTTTCATAACTAATACGGTTATATTAGTACACTTTTTTACCTCTGTGATTACCATGTATCTAAGCCTCTGCAGACTGCCCCCTTATCTCAGTTCTATTGACAGACTTGTATTTTAGCCGATCAGTTCTGACTCCTAGGTAACTCCACTGGTGTGAGCACAATGTTATCTATATGGCACACATGAACTAACGCCCTCTAGTTGTTAAAAGCTGTCAAAATGCATTCAGATAAGAGATGGCCTTCAAGGGTTACGAAATTAGAAAAAGGAGCCTACCTAGGTTTAGTTTTCAACTAATAATATGAAGAGAACAAAGCAAAATTGATGATAAAAGTAAATTGGAAAGTTGTTTAAAATGACATGCCCTATCTGAATCATGAACGTTTATTTTTGACTAGACTGTCCCTTTTTCTCACTGATGCAGTACACACCACAGCCAGCTATCTGATCCATATGTGCATATACCGCGGCTGAAATAACTTTTACTAGAAGCATTTCGCTAGCTGAAGTATATTGCAGAAATGCTTTTATTTAAAATAAAAAATACATTCATGCACATTTCAATTTTGACCTTACTATCACTTTAGGGACCTCTACCTTAGGTTGCATGTAAATGTAAGAAGAGAACGAAACAGACATGGGAATTAGAAACTTTACAAGCTTGACCTAAAACATTTGCTAATATGAACTGACTGATCATTGTGGAATCCTTTTTTATCTTAGGAAGAGGATGAAGCTGTGGCTTATCTTGACCATAACAGTGAGGATGAAGTTGATCTCAGTGCACTGCCTGACCCTGACAAATACAAAGATGTAGATGAAAATGATGAGTCTGTGGAAGAAAACAGGTGAGATTTGTAGATGTGCATGAAAAGAATAGTTCAATTAACTTGGTAGTTCTATTAAGGGTTTTATACATGTAATATTTTCTTTTAATACATATTTATTTATTTATATATATATATACACATATACACACACACACGCTCGCGTACCTCAGAGATATTGCGGGTGTGGTTCCAGACCACCGCAATAAAGTTAGTCACACTAATCTTTTTGTTTTCCAGTGCATATGATTTATATTTACACTATACTATTGTCTATTAAGTGTGCAATAGCATTATGTCTAAAAAACCATTGTACATATCTTAATAAAAAATACTTTATTGCTAAAAAATGCTTACTATCACCTGAGCCTTCAGTCAAGGCGTAATAAACAAGGTATGTCTTTTGTTTATTAATTTATTTATCATGTATTGTATGTTGTATAATCTATTTAGTTTTCAGACTTCTCCACAGAAAATGTTGACAGCCAATACTCTCTAATATTATAATGTTTTCTGCTATCTGCAGCACAAATTAATTGCATAATTATATATCCATACAGGGCTGGACATTTCCAGTGGTCCACTAGTCCTGGGCGACTTAGAAATTGCAGTGGATAACTTAGAAATTTGACTTTTTCCTATCTTCAACATTGAGTAAACTAGTAACTTTTTCCCTCTTGTAAGTAGCTTTTAACCTCTGACTTGTAAACCATAATGATATTTTTCCACCCCTGTATATATAAATATATAAATGAATATATATATATATATATATATATATATATATATATATATATATATATATATATATACTGTATGTGTGTGTGTTTGTGTGTACACTGTCAGATGACTAGCACAGCTATTGATTTAGTGGTGGAAATGTCACCTCTTTAAGAGAAGAGCGCCGTGCCATGGGCGGCCGGAGACTCTGACTTTATCGAGCTGCCGCAGCACAAGCGGGATAAGTTTAGCATCCTTTTTTTAATGTGTTGACTGAAACTAAAAATAAAGGATATTCACCTCCTGGTCAGCAGGAGGAGGCAAAGAGCACCACAGCAGAGCTGTTAAATAGCTCCTCCCTTCCCTTTCACTCCAGTCATTCTCTTTGCCTACGTTAGTGATAGGAAGAGGTAAAGTGAGGTGTTGGATTAGATTCTTCAATCAAGAGTTTATTAGTTTTAAAGTAGTGCCAGAGTGTGCTACTTTGCTCTAGGGTGTAGCCGTAGTCCATATCAGTCTCTACAGTAGAGCTTTTGGTGGCTATAAAGCAATGGGAACTTGTGGGACATAATTATCACTGCGCCTCCCATACTGATGCTGCCCTGACTAAGAAAGCCTTAAGGATTTTTACTCAGGACTTTCTTTTCTTTCCAGGTCCATGGGAGGGAGAGAACCTCTTAAACCTGGGTCCTGCCTTGCTGCCAGGCAGACAATGTGAGGGTAAGTGCTAACTTTTTTCTGGGGGTAGAGATCTCAGAGAAAGTTTGGGCACTTTCTAAAATTTACCTTTAACCTCATTCAAATTGGATTCAGATTCTCCTAGTTTAACTGGGGACATTAAGGCAGTTAGGACGCAGGCACTGGCATGTCTTTCATTCCCGGTCTAATAATAAGGCTGACTGGGTGAAAGAGTCACTATATCTGCACACAGACATTTACATTTGGCTTGCATTGTAGTCTCCTACAGATGGAGCATTAATACTCACTAGATATGTGGAGTTGTCTACAGGCCTAGAGGGCTGTGCAATGCTTATGTATTATCAGGTGCACAGAGGAGTGTCTACTCATGATGGAACTAAAGGGCTGAACAGTTTAGAGGAGTGCAGACACGTGTTGTTGTTCGGTTTGTCTGCTTGATCCCTGGGGGCTATAGTGTGATAATGGCGACCGGGTGATGACATGTTTTCCTCTTTGTTCATGTACCCTACCGGTATGAGTGCAGTGTGTACGGTGTTACCACGATAGAGATAGAGCTTTATTTTTTATTTCTCCACTTCAGTGAGGGCCACTCCTTTTCTTTCTAACATAATGACTTGGGCGACGCCCACAAGAGGCGGAGTTGGTAAAAAAAATGGCGCCAATGTTTTCTTTCCTCCCTCCTGTCAGTTATGAGTATAAGCTAGGAGTGGAGGATGGCGCTGTATAGAAATCCTTTCCTTTCTGTCACTTCCGGTTATCGGAAGACACGAAGGAATTTCTATATAAATGTTTGCGCTTCAGTCAGCGCTATTATGTGCTCAGTTTTCTGCATAAACAGGCTGTCTGTCGCTTCAGCTGGTTTAGCTGAGGTATAGATAGAGCACTGTCGTTTCTCTCATACTTCTTAGACTTGTTTTGTTTTAGTGAAAATAAAGATGTTAAACTTTTAGCATTTAAAGGGACAGTCACTTGCTATATGTTGATTTTTATTAGCAACTGGTTAAGTTTTTATTTCATTATTCTGCTATATGTAAGGCAGGTTAATTAAAGATGTGTACATTATTTTCCTATCTCACATGCAGTGCCCTGCAGTTCCTTGCAATTTCCATCTGGAATTGCTGCACAAGACATTGCTTCTTTAATGTCATGGCGATGTCTATGAATAGCAATATTGGCATGCTGATTTAGCTTGCTTTTCCACACAGAAATAACAAATTACTTTTGAAATTTAAAGAGACAGTAATGTTTTTTATGTGTCAATTTAAAAAAAACAAAAATCACTTTTTTCTGAACCTACTCCTTCTAGGCGTTTGCTGTTTAGGAGTCTGTGGACAATGGTCCATTTATGCCACTGATTTCTCCTATAGTGTCCCACAAAATGTTTAGGGTTCACATGCAGTGCTCTGCGCTTCCTCTCACACTCCATCCGGAGTTACCCTGCATAGGTTTCCAGTTCTTTGTTCCAGCTCACAGAGCCTTAGTGTTAGAGCCTTGTTCTACGGATGTATGCTCTAAGTCTTCGTTTTTAGCGATTCTTTACAAGGGGAAGGCCTTGGTGGGATCATGCTTGACGATAATAATCTCTTTTTAAATTTACAAAAGGTTTTCCTCCCAGAAACAGGTTTCTGCTTTCAAGATTATATGCAGATCAGATATGAGGAGAGGCGTTCTTACACTGCGTAAGAGACCTTTCAGTCCTGGGAGTGATTGTTCCAGTTCCAATACAGGTATAGGGTCTGAGTTTTCTTTTCTTTCATGTAATTAGCAAGAGTCCATGAGCTAGTGACGTATGGGATATACATTCCTACCAGGAGGGGCAAAGTTTCCCAAACCTCAAAATGCCTATAAATACACCCCTCACCACACCCACAATTCAGTTTTACAAACTTTGCCTCCGATGGAGGTGGTGAAGTAAGTTTGTGCTAGATTCTACGTTGATATGCGCTCCGCAGCAAGTTGGAGCCCGGTTTTCCTCTCAGCGTGCAGTGAATGTCAGAGGGATGTGAGGAGAGTATTGCCTATTTGAATGCAGTGATCTCCTTCTAAGGGGTCTATTTCATAGGTTCTCTGTTATCGGTCGTAGAGATTCATCTCTTACCTCCCTTTGCAGATCGACGATATACTCTTATATATACCATTACCTCTGCTGATTCTCGTTTCAGTACTGGTTTGGCTATCTGCTATATGTAGATGAGTGTCCTGGGGTAAGTAAGTCTTATTTTCTGTGACACTCCAAGCTATGGTTGGGCACTTTGTTTATAAAGTTCTAAATATATGTATTCAAACATTTATTTGCCTTGACTCAGAATGTTCAACTTTCCTTATTTTCAGACAGTCAGTTTCATATTTGGGATAATGCATTTTGATTTGACCATTTTTTCTTACCTTAAAATTTGACTTTTTCCCTGTGGGCTGTTAGGCTCGCGGGGGCTGAAAATGCTTCATTTTATTGCGTCATTCTTGGCGCGGACTTTTTTGGCGCAAAAATTCTATTTCCGTTTCCGGCGTCATACGTGTCGCCGGAAGTTGCGTCATTCTTTGACGTTATTTCGCGCCAAAAATGTCGGCGTTCCGGATGTGGCGTCATTTTTGGCGCCAAAAAGCATTTAGGCGCCAAATAATGTGGGCGTCTTATTTGGCGCGAAAAAATATGGGCGTCACTTTTGTCTCCACATTATTTAAGTCTCATTTTTTATTGCTTCTGGTTGCTAGAAGCTTGTTCTTTGGCATTCTTTCCCATTCCTGAAACTGTCATTTAAGGAATTTGATCAATTTTGCTTTATATGTTGTTTTTTCTCTTACATATTGCAAGATGTCTCACGTTGCATCTGAGCCAGAAGATACTACAGGAAAATCGCTGTCAAGTGCTGAATCTACCAAAGCTAAGTGTATCTGCTGTAAACTTTTGGTAGCTATTTCTCCAGCTGTTGTTTGTATTGATTGTCATGACAAACTTGTTAAAGCAGATAATATTTCCTTTAGTAAAGTACCATTGCCTGTTGCAGTTCCCTCAACATCTAAGGTGCAGAATGTTCCTGATAATATAAGAGATTTTGTTTCTGAATCCATAAAGAAGGCTATGTCTGTTATTTCTCCTTCTAGTAAACGTAAAAAATCTTTTAAAACTTCTCTCCCTACAGATGAATTTTTAAATGAACATCATCATTCTGATTCTGATGACTCCTCTGGTTCAGAGGATTCTGTCTCTGAGGTTGATGCTGATTAATCTTCATATTTATTTAAAATGGAATTTATTCGTTCTTTACTTAAAGAAGTTCTAATTGCTTTAGAAATAGAGGATTCTGGTCCTCTTGATACTAATTCTAAACGTTTAGATAAGGTATTTAAAGCTCCTGTGGTTATTCCAGAAGTTTTTCCTGTTCCTAATGCTATTTCTGCAGTAATTTCCAAAGAATGGGATAATTTGGGTAATTCATTTACTCCTTCTAAACGTTTTAAGCAATTATATCCTGTGCCGTCTGACAGATTAGAATTTTGGGACAAGATCCCTAAAGTTGATGGGGCTATTTCTACCCTTGCTAAACGTACTACTATTCCTACGTCAGATGGTACTTCGTTTAAGGATCCTCTAGATAGGAAAATTGAGTCCTTTCTAAGAAAAGCTTATCTGTGTTCAGGTAATCTTCTTAGACCTGCTATATCTTTGGCTGATGTTGCTGCAGCTTCAACTTTTTGGTTGGAAACTTTAGCGCAACAAGTAACACATCGTGATTCTCATGATATTATTATTCTTCTTCAGCATGCTAATAATTTTATCTGTGATGCCATTTTTGATATTATCAGAGTTGATGTCAGGTTTATGTCTCTAGCTATTTTAGCTAGAAGAGCTTTATGGCTTAAAACTTGGAATGCTGATATGGCTTCTAAATCAACTTTACTTTCCATTTCTTTCCAGGGTAACAAATTATTTGGTTCTCAGTTGGATTCCATTATTTCAACTGTTACTGGTGGGAAAGGAACTTTTTTACCACAGGATAAAAAATCTAAAGGTAAAAACAGGGCTAATAATCGTTTTCGTTCCTTTCGTTTCAACAAAGAACAAAAGCCTGATCCTTCATCCTCAGGAGCAGTTTCAGTTTGGAGACCATCTCCAGTCTGGAATAAATCCAAGCCAGCTAGAAAGGCAAAGCCTGCTTCTAAGTCCACATGAAGGTGCGGCCCTCATTCCAGCTCAGCTGGTAGGGGGCAGGTTACGTTTTTTCAAGGAAATTTGGATCAATTCTGTTCACAATCTTTGGATTCAGAGCATTGTTTCAGAAGGGTACAGAATTGGTTTCAAGTTGAGACCTCCTGCAAAGAGATTTTTTCTTTCCCGTGTCCCAGTAAATCCAGTAAAAGCTCAAGCATTTCTGAAATGTGTTTCAGATCTAGAGTTGACTGGAGTAATTATGCCAGTTCCAGTTCCGGGAACAGGGGATGGGGTTTTATTCAAATCTCTTCATTGTACCAAAGAAGGAGAATTCTTTCAGACCAGTTCTGGATCTAAAAATATTGAATCGTTATGTAAGGATACCAACGTTCAAGATGGTAACTGTAAGGACTATCTTACCTTTTGTTCAGCAAGGGAATTATATGTCCACGATAGATTTACAGGATGCATATCTGCATATTCCGATTCATCCAGATCATTATCAGTTCCTGAGATTCTCGTTTCTGGACAAGCATTACCAATTTGTGGCTCTGCCGTTTGGCCTAGCTACAGCTCCAAGAATTTTTACAAAGGTTCTCGGTGCCCTGCTGTCTGTAATCAGAGAACAGGGTATTGTGGTATTTCCTTATTTGGACGATATCTTGGTACTTGCTCAGTCTTTACATTTAGCAGAATCTCATACGAATCGACTTGTGTTGTTTCTTCAAGATCATGGTTGGAGGATCAATTTACCAAAAAGTTCTTTGATTCCTCAGACAAGGGTAACCTTTCTGGGTTTCCAGATGGATTCAGTGTCCATGACTCTGTCTTTAACAGACAAGAGACGTCTAAAGTTGATTACAGCTTGTCGAAACCTTCAGTCACAATCATTCCCTTCGGTAGCCTTATGCATGGAAATTCTAGGTCTTATGACTGCTGCATCGGACGCGATCCCCTTTGCTCGTTTTCACATGCGACCTCTTCAGCTCTGTATGCTGAAGCAATGGTGCAAGGATTACACGAAGATATCTCAATTAATATCTTTAAAACCGATTGTTCGACACTCTCTAACATGGTGGACAGATCACCATCGTTTAATTCAGGGGGCTTCTTTTGTGCTTCCGACCTGGACTGTAATTTCAACAGATGCAAGTCTCACAGGTTGGGGAGCTGTGTGGGGATCTCTGACGGCACAAGGAGTTTGGGAATCTCAGGAGGTGAGATTACCGATCAATATTTTGGAACTCCGTGCAATTTTCAGAGCTCTTCAGTTTTGGCCTCTTCTGAAGAGAGAATCGTTCATTTGTTTTCAGACAGACAATGTCACAACTGTGGCATACATCAATCATCAAGGAGGGACTCACAGTCCTCTGGCTATGAAAGAAGTATCTCGAATCTTGGTTTGGGCGGAATCCAGCTCCTGTCTAATCTCTGCGGTTCATATCCCAGGTGTAGACAATTGGGAAGCGGATTATCTCAGTCGCCAAACGTTGCATCCGGGCGAATGGTCTCTTCACCCAGAGGTATTTCTTCAGATTGTTCAAATGTGGGAACTTCCAGAAATAGATCTGATGGCGTCCCATCTAAACAAGAAACTTCCCAGGTATCTGTCCAGATCCCGGGATCCTCAGGCGGAGGCAGTGGATGCATTATCACTTCCTTGGAAGTATCATCCTGCCTATATCTTTCCGCCTCTAGTTCTTCTTCCAAGAGTAATCTCCAAGATTCTGAAGGAATGCTCGTTTGTTCTGCTGGTAGCTCCGGCATGGCCTCACAGGTTTTGGTATGCGGATCTTGTCCGGATGGCCTCTTGCCAACCGTGGACTCTTCCGTTAAGACCAGACCTTCTGTCACAAGGCCCTTTTTTCCATCAGGATCTGAAATCCTTAAATTTAAAGGTATGGAGATTGAACGCTTGATTCTTGGTCAAAGAGGTTTCTCTGACTCCGTGATTAATACTATGTTACAGGCTCGTAAATCTGTATCTCGAGAGATATATTATAGAGTCTGGAAGACTTATATTTCTTGGTGTCTTTCTCATCATTTTTCTTGGCATTCTTTTAGAATACCGAGAATTTTACAGTTTCTTCAGGATGGTTTAGATAAGGGTTTGTCCGCAAGTTCTTTGAAAGGACAAATCTCTGCTCTTTCTGTTCTTTTTCACAGAAAGATTGCTATTCTTCCTGATATTCATTGTTTTGTACAAGCTTTGGTTCGTATAAAACCTGTCATTAAGTCCATTTCTCCTCCTTGGAGTTTGAATTTGGTTCTGGGAGCTCTTCAAGCTCCTCCGTTTGAACCTATGCATTCATTGGACATTAAATTACTTTCTTGGAAAGTTTTGTTCCTTTTGGCCATCTCTTCTGCTAGAAGAGTTTCTGAATTATCTGCTCTTTCTTGTGAGTCTCCTTTTCTGATTTTTCATCAGGATAAGGCGGTGTTGCGAACTTCTTTTGAATTTTTACCTAAAGTTGTGAATTCCAACAACATTAGTAGAGAAATTGTGGTTCCTTCATTATGTCCTAATCCTAAGAATTCTAAGGAGAAATCGTTGCATTCTTTGGATGTTGTTAGAGCTTTGAAATATTATGTTGAAGCTACGAAATCTTTCCGTAAGACTTCTAGTCTATTTGTTATCTTTTCCGGTTCTAGGAAAGGCCAGAAAGCTTCTGCCATTTCTTTGGCATCTTGGTTGAAATCTTTAATTCATCTTGCCTATGTTGAGTCGGGTAAAATTCCGCCTCAGAGAATTACAGCTCATTCTACTAGGTCAGTATCTACTTCCTGGGCGTTTAGGAATGAAGCTTCGGTTGACCAGATCTGCAAAGCAGCAACTTGGTCCTCTTTGCATACTTTTACTAAATTCTACCATTTTGATGTATTTTCTTCTTCTGAAGCAGTTTTTGGTAGAAAAGTACTTCAGGCAGCGGTTTCAGTTTGAATCTTCTGCTTATGTTTTTCGTTAAACTTTATTTTGGGTGTGGATTATTTTCAGCAGGAATTGGCTGTCTTTATTTTATCCCTCCCTCTCTAGTGACTCTTGTGTGGAAAGATCCACATCTTGGGTAGTCATTATCCCATACGTCACTAGCTCATGGACTCTTGCTAATTACATGAAAGAAAACATAATTTATGTAAGAACTTACCTGATAAATTCATTTCTTTCATATTAGCAAGAGTCCATGAGGCCCGCCCTTTTTTTGTGGTGGTTATGATTTTGTATAAAGCACAATTATTCCAATTCCTTATTTTATATGCTTTCGCACTTTTTTATCACCCCACTTCTTGGCTATTCGTTAAACTGAATTGTGGGTGTGGTGAGGGGTGTATTTATAGGCATTTTGAGGTTTGGGAAACTTTGCCCCTCCTGGTAGGAATGTATATCCCATACGTCACTAGCTCATGGACTCTTGCTAATATGAAAGAAATGAATTTATCAGGTAAGTTCTTACATAAATTATGTTTTTATCCCAACCGGTTTGTGGTTTCCAAAAAAAAAAAAAAAGAGGGAATTTTCAGACCACTTTTTTGATTTCAAGAGTCTAAACAAATTTCTTAGTGTTCCGTCCTTCAAGATGGAAACTATTCGTTCCATCTTCCCTTGATTCAAGAGGGTCAATTTATGACAACAGTGGATTTAAAGGACGTGTACCTTCATGTGCCAGTCACAAGAATCATCTCAAGTTCTAAGGTTTGCTTCTCTAGACAAACGCTTCCGGTTAGTGGCTCTTCCTTTCTGTCTTGCCACAGCTCTGGGATCGCTGTTGGCGGTGCTTCATTTACAGGGCATTGCAGTAGCGCCCTATCTGGATGACATCCTAGTCCAGGTGCCATCCTTACAGCAAGCAAGATTTCACACAGACATTTTGTTATCATTCCCGTGCTCTCACGGGTGAAAAAGAAGGTACATTTGGAGAATAGTTCCTTAGTCCCAAGCACAAGGGTAACTTTCTTGGGAACTATAATCTATTCCATATTAATGAGGATTTTTCTGACAGAATCTCAGGAAATCAGAGATTGATTCTTGTCTAGTCATTTAGTCCACTCCTCAGCCTTTAGTGGCTGCATGGAGGTAACCGGGCTGATGGTGGTGGCAATGGACCACCATCCTGTTTGCTCGGTCTCATCTCAGACCTCTGCAGTTAAGCATGCTCAGGCAATGGATCGGAGATTATACAGATTTGTCTCCTTGAATACTACTGGAGCAGGAGTCAAGGGACTCTCTTCAATGGGGTTGTCTCTGAATCATCTTCCCCAGGGAACCTGCTTTCGCAGACCATCTTGAGTAATTGTGACAACAGACACCAGTCTTCTTGGGTGGGGAGCAGTTTGGGGCTCCCTAAGGGCTCAAGGGGTTGGACTCAGTCTTTTTTTTCCTATAAACATTCTGGGGCTGTGAGCGATCTGCAATGTTCTTCTGGCCTGGCCTCAGTTAGCTTCTGTCCAGTTTATCAGGTTCCAATTCAAACTAGATAACGTCAGTAGTTTACATCGATCATCAGGGAGGAACGATGTGTTCCTTAACGATGACAGAGGTATCCAATATAATTCAGTTGGCGGAGGCTCATTCTTGCTGCCTGTCGGCGATCCACATCCCAGGGCTGGACAATCTGGGAGGCGGATTTCCTGAGCAGACAGACCTTTCATCCGGGGGAGTAGGAAATACATCCGGAAGTGTTCTCCAGCTTTTTCCTCTGTTTGATTTTCTTCCTCGGGTCAATGCTCGAATCAAACAGGAGAGGGCTTCGCCGATTCTCATAGCACTGGCTTGGCTTCGCAGGATTTGGTATGCAGATCTGGTGGAGGTGGCATCTCTACCACCTTGGTGACTTCCGTTGAGAAAGGATCTTCTGTTTCAGTGACCTTTCCTACACCCAAATTTATTTTCTCTGAAGATGACTGCTTGGAGATTATATTCTTAATCTTATCCAAGCAGGGATTTTCTGACTCGGTCATAAAGTCCATGATGCAGACTTGTATGCCTGTGACTAGAAGTATTTACTATAAAATTTGGAGTACATACTTTTATTGGGTGAATCCAAGAGCAACTCATGAAGTAGGGTTAGGATTCCTAGAATTTTATCTTTTCTCCAAGAAGGTTTGGGGAAGGGTTTATCAACGAGTTCCCTAAGGGGTCAGATCTCGGCTTACTCCTTTTTGCTACACAAATGTCTGGCGGATGTCCCAGATGTTCAATATTTTTGTCAGGCCTTGGTCAGGATTGGGCCTGTGTTCAAACCAGTTACTTCTCCATGGAGTCTTAATTAAGTTCTTCAAGGGGCTACGTTTGAGCCTATGTATTCCTTAGATATTAAGTTATCTTGGAAGGTCTTGTTTCTGGTTGCTATTTCTTCTGCTCAGAGAGTGTAAGAACTCTCGGCATTGCAGTATGAGTCTCCTTTATTTTCCATCCCGATAAGGTAGTGTTTCATACTAAATTTGGATTTCTTCCTAAAGTAGTTTCTGATCGGAACATTAATCAGGAGATTGTTGTTCCTTCCTTGTGTCTGTACAATTTGGACGTGCTTCGTGCTTTAGAGTTGTTTCTTATAGGTGACTAAGTTCTTTAGTCAGTCTTCTTCTTTGTTTGTGGTTTTCTCAGGAAAACGTAAGGGACAGAAAGCTACGGCTGCTTCTTTCTTTTTTGGCTGAAGAGTATTATACATTTTACTTGTGAGACTGCTGGACAGCAGCCTCCCGAGCAGGTTACGGCTCATTCCAGGAATACTGTTCATTACTCATGGGCTTTCAAAAATGAATTTTCTGTGGAACAGACTTGCAAGGCTGCAACTTGGTCCTCTCTTCTAACTTTTTCAAAGTTCTACAAATTTGACACTTTTGTCTCGGCCGAGGCTGTTTTTTTGAGAACGGTTCTTCA
The DNA here is from genome assembly GCF_027579735.1 of Bombina bombina. NCBI lineage: Eukaryota > Metazoa > Chordata > Amphibia > Anura > Bombinatoridae > Bombina > Bombina bombina. The sequence goes on along the minus strand of NC_069501.1, from coordinate 1,150,638,804 downwards.
AGCAGTGGTGCCTTCCGTTTAGGTTCCCTGTCTTGTCCCTCCCATATCATCTGTGTACTCTAGCTTGGGTATTGAATCCCATTAGTAATTAAGATGATCCGTGGACTCATCGTGTCTTAAAAAAGAAAAGAAAATTTATGCTTACCTGATGATAAATTTATTTCTTTTTTGACACGATGAGTCCATGGCCCGCCCTGTTCTTTTAAGACAGGTTGTGGGTTATGTAAACTTCAGACACCTCTGTACCTTGGCTTTTCCTTTCTCTTCCTAACTTTGGTCGAATGACTGGAGTGGGAGGGAAGGGAGGAGCTATTTAACAGCTCTGCTGTGGTGCTCTTTGCCTCCTCCTGCTGACCAGGAGGTGAATATCCCACAAGTAATGGATGAACCCGTGGACTGGATGCACCACAAGAGAAATACATTTATTACGTAAGCATAAATTTTGTTTTTTTAAACACATTCGGATTTACCATCATTTTACGTATATACATTTTCAGTATAGGTGGGGAAATAGTAAAAGTAAGCTATTTCCAATGAGAAAATGAAGATAAATGAGTTATTTGTAAACAATTTAATACACTTGAGTAGGTGAAATGAGGAGCACATTAGAGAAAATATCAGAGTACCACCATATACCTGACCAATGGATTATAGCATGTTTATTGGTACCTCTGACTGTGCCTCTTCTGCTAGCTACATCTCCCAGTAAACTTCAGACACCTCTGTACCTTGGCTTTTCCTTTCTCTTCCTAACTTCGGTCGAATGACTGGAGTGGGAGGGAAGGGAGGAGCTATTTAACAGCTCTGCTGTGGTGCTCTTTGCCTCCTCCTGCTGACCAGGAGGTGAATATCCCACAAGTAATGGATGAACCCGTGGACTGGATACACCACAAGAGAAATAAATTTATCACGTAAGCATAAATTTTGTTTTTTTAAACACACTCGGATTTACCATCATTTTACGTATATACATTTTCAGTATAGGTGGGGAAATAGTAAAAGTAAGCTATTTCCAATGAGAAAATGAAGATAAATGAGTTATTTGTAAACAATTTAATACACTTGAGTAGGTGAAATGAGGAGCACATTAGAGAAAATATCAGAGTACCACCATATACCTGACCAATGGATTATAGCATGTTTATTGGTACCTCTGACTGTGCCTCTTCTGCTAGCTACATCTCCCAGTATGTGTCATATTGTCTTTATATATGTATATGCCCTCTTGCATTAAAACCTATAAAGCCTTGCTCTCTGCTCCTGGCTACCCGTTCTCCAGGGATTGCAGTTCTAAGAGAATGTGGGAATGGAGAGTGAATTTTAGTATTATATCACTTCCTGTTGTGCACAAATGCCAATGATAGATAAATGGCAACAGATTGGAGAACACGAGTAGTTCCTGTTGTGTGTGTGGTTCATCATAAAAATAAAAATGTACATCTAGACCAAATCTTGGCAGTGTAATTATAGACTGTCACTTGTGCACAATTATTATTGCTTGATATTTCACTAATGTGTTAAACTTTAAAATATAATGGCTTGAGGGTATTTAACAAGCTTGTTTAGTGGGCTGTAAAATAATAACCCATGCTTCTAATCATGTGCATAACCTACAATTTCTTTACCACAGTGTGTGGCTTATATGTCAGTTTTAGCTGCTTGAAAATATTCACTTCATTTTCTATTCATGTTCTTTGTTGCATAAACTATAGAAAAAATGCGACAAATTAGATGAGAATAGCACGAGCACTCTTAAAATAAAAAGGTCAAGAAAGTTAAGGCACAGTATTACATCTGTCCTGCTCAGTGCAACATAAACAGCTATTTTTAGTCATTTTTATTTTGTAACCATTAAAGCACTAAAAAGACTGCAAAAGCACTATCCTTGCCCTGTGCGCTATTTAGTGCAAGGAAAGAGATAAAGGTGAGAGAAGGGGTTGTAAAAAATCATGGTAATCACTAAATAGTAGAAAATAAGGTAGCCCACCAGTAACCCCTGCATCCCTTGATGTTTAACACTGTGGTCATCGTTTTTTTCAAACACCCAAGTCCTCATATCTTTGAGCCCTCATTGTCACGCCGCCTGGCCGTTGCCAGGGACGCAACGCTTCCTCTCTGCTCGTTGCCTAGGACGCTCTGGCGGTTGCCAGGGATCCGGCAGTTCCTCTGAGCGTGCGGCAATGACGTCCTCGCTGCACGTCTCCTCTCTGAAACAGTGTCCTTGAGTTCCTTGAGGTGTTTGTTATTGCTGTATGCTGCACTGATATACTGTTGCTGACCTCTGCTTGTCTGACCACTCTTCCTGTTAACCCCTAAACTGCTAAATTGATATACTGCTGCTGAACTCTGCTTGTCTGACCACTCTGCCTGTTAACCCCTAAACTGCTGGATTGATATTCTATAACTGAACCCTTCCTGTCTCACTACTCTGCTTGCTTAACCCCTATTGCTCTGGATTGCCTCTCTGTTGCCAAACCCTGCCTGCCTGACTATCCTAGTGGTTTACCTCTAAACTGCTTTACTCTTGCCAAACCCTGCCTGCCTGAAAATCCTAGTGGTTGATCTCTGGACTGCTTTATCGTTGCATGGTTTACCTCTGGACTGCTTTACAGTTGCCACACCCTGCCTGCCGGACCATTCTAGTGGTTTGCCTTTGAACTGCCTTTCTCTGATTCCCTGCCTGTTGACGCCGAAGACTGTCCTGCCTGTGGCGAGTGTTGCTTACCTCATCTTGCAAACTTTCTCTGCTCTGGGATATTCCCTATCATTCCGGCTCGACCCCGGGATAAGAAGACTACTGACCGAGTTTGGTCTGATAGTGGAATATCCCACGAGCATTACACTTATAACTTTTTTTGTGTGCAATATTATGTTTTAATCATTTGTATTAGATAGTGTTGTTATGAGTTTAACTGCACTTTTCAATCTATTTTTATATGTTTTGTAACACTTTTTTGTTTTGCAAAACAGTTAAACAAAGATCTGAGGTTGCGTTAATCATTGTAGAGTAATTTGCGATTGCGCTCACACATTCATGTTAGCTTTAATTTTGTAATACAAGCGCTACATCCCACGTAACTGTTAGCTCGCAACTCGGAATCTAGCCCTATGTAGGAACTTGACTTAATTTTTTTTTTTGTCTGTCCGTTTTATTCTGAATTAAATGGCTGTATTTAAAGAAAGCAAAATGCATGTTAACTGTGTGATACCACTGTTTTCAAACTGCAGCAATTATTTACAAAATCTATGTTTGTGCCAGGGAGAGCGTTAAATATACATATTAGCACTGACAAAAGGAGGAGACTGAAATGCTGTGAAATAATATCATTTTTTAATGTGGACTTATTATAAAAACAAAGCAACGATTATACATTCAGCAATACTTCACTTCCATTAGTTAGTGTAGCATACACTGCTCCCATTTTGAGAAGACTGTTAAAATTATCCTATTTTAACAAACCGTGAGATAGCTGCCTCCCTTTATACAGTATTGTATAAAAACCTATACTAAACTAATATGTATTTAATAATAAGGATTAGGTTTTATAACTGGTTTTATTGCTACAGAGAAAAAAAAATATATAAACAAATAAAAATATATTGAAACTTATAATGCACTATGTCTTATTGTCAAGGCAGAGCGCTCACAGCATAAAGTAAACCCAAGCTGTAATTTCTTGCCAAGGACATAGATAGCCTACAATAACAGTTTGTTTCATTTTTACTACAAGTAAAGAATCATAGTTTTTATAAATGTTTGATAAGTTATTTTGTGGAATCAAAAAGTTTTTTGCCCCTTATTATCTACCTATTTTAGCAAAGGCAAAAAAAACTATCCTTCAAAAAAAAATCATTTATATAGTTAGTATCAATATTTGAAACAAAATATGGTTTGATTTACGTTTATTGGTTTTTTTAGTTTATTAGCTGATGATAATGTCTCATTTGCCTTCCCACTGTTATTGCCGCATGTTTAATAATCTGTTACAGATTGCTATGAGAGAGTGCTCCACTTCTGTCCTAAAAATCCATTGGAGCTTTATTCAAAACTTTAATATAAAAGTAGTAGGACAGCACCCACTGTGTAAAAGCATAAAGTCTCGTTATTAGAGCATTATTTCCACAAATAAAACAGCAAAGTTTGGGCTACAAGCAGCGCCTTAATCATGCAGAATACACAATAGCAATCACAAATGTATACACTTGTTAGGCATTGTATACACTTAGGCATTGTTCCGAATGCCTTTTTCAAGTGCTCTGTTCCTCTGGATCGGGGAATCAGGTGCCCACTAAGCCATCCGTCTCTGGGGATTCTATTTCTCACGAGACAAGTTCCCTACCATCAACTCTTACTACGCATGCAGGTAACCCAAACACTACTTATCCTTTCAAATTTTAATAACGGAGGGGACGCAATTGCTATGAGCTTATTTAGAAAAAGGGGTATCCAACCAGTTGGCTTCTAGGCTAATACTGGTATGGTCTAGAATATATCAAATATCTGGTGCAGACCCTTATATAGAATAGAAGAGTTTATGTAGAGAGAGTAAATCCTGGAAACAAAAGAAAGACCAGGATAAAAGACAATTTTGTTCGCTCTGTTTACAAAAGTCTGTCTGACTGTTCTTTATCCCTCCATCATCGGGGGAGACTCTATGTGGCCTTGACAGTGCTGGGACCCTTGGTTTCAGGATGGTCCTGATTGGGTACAAATCCTTTTGTCTTTGAGGCCTAGTTCAGACACATGGCACCTTTTTATGTCCAGTTGGTCCGGTGAGGGCGACCAGTGATCACAATATTGATTGTGATTGATTGAAGATTGTGTGATTGTCTTGTTTTACAAGCTTCAACTAGCATCCTGAGAGGACTTTAGGGTCCGTGGTTGCTTAGGGGTATGCGGGATTGGTTCAGTCGCCTTTTAATCTAGTGGGCCGGGACTCCGTTGAGATCTGCAGCAACATGCTCAGTCGTTTCCGTTTTTTTGGGGAACTAGAGTGTTCCTTCCCCTTGTGGGTTGGAGGCTTTGAGGATTTAGGTCCCTTCATACCGCCATTCTTACGGTTTTGCCTTTCATGGTCTCTTTGGAAGTGTCCTTTTGGGACTTATTCCTTTTAGAGGTTTTCTTCCTTTGGTACGAGACTTTCTGGACATCGTCCGGTTTTTATGGCGGCTTTGGCTGCTTAATTAGGAAGTGAAGGCCGTGTGGCTCTGTCTTCTTTCGGGAGTTAGTCGTCTCCATATCAGGGGAGATAGGAGGTGTTGTCTCTTTTTGCAAGCTTTTTGCTTAGGGGATGTTTTTTTGGGGACCTTCGTCTTCAGTTGCTTCCTAGAGTGTGGTTGCACTGTGTTAGGGGAAGATCCTCTCTCTGTTTCAGACTCCCGGCCTTATCCCGTGGTTTCTGTATTTCTGGGGTCTGGGTGTTGCCTCCCCTTGTTTCTATGAGACTGGTTGGGTCTCTGTTAGCCTGAACCGGTTTCGCTGGTTTTTGCTCTGTGTTTTTATTTTGGACTCGTTGTGCCCTTTTTAGTTTTTTTTTCTGTAGTTCCTTATGCTAGCTGGAAGCTAACTCAGCATACTAATTCACTGTGGCTACTCTGCACTGTAGCAAACCAAGGGTTGCAAGTTCGATCCCCGATGAGGTCTTCTTAGCCTTTCCTCCTTTCGAGGTTGATAAAATGAGCAGCGCCTTGAGCCCCTTAAGGGGGATTAGCTGCGCTTTACAAGTACAATCATGTTTTCTCCGTGCCTTTTCTTTGTGGAAGAATACGGTGGTTTGTTCCCTTTCTTTAGTAAGGGGTGTAATGTTTGGAGACCGACTGCTGGGGACAGTGTCTCTTGGAGGCTGTTGACTCAGTCAAGTCTAGTTCCTGCGGTCTCTAGCAAGGCTGTGGACTATCTGCGGGTCAGTGTCCTTGGGCCTTTTCCTTTTTTTCAAAGTTATTCTCGGCTTCGGACGAAGCAGGATTTTGTTGGGTAGGGGTTTTCAGGCCTGGGGCCCTCAGAATGGGCCGCCTCTTGTATCCTCCCATTTTTGCATTCAGTGTCCTCTATATAGCTTGGGTATTGTTTTTCCAAAAGTAATGAATGCAGCTGTGGACTCTTTCCATTTATGAAGAAAAACTTAAATTATGCTTACCTGATAATTTTCTTTGCTTCAGATGGAAAGAGTCCACAGCTCCCCGCCCGTATACCAATGTTTACAAATGATGTTGAAATTTCTTCTCCTGGTATCACTATACTCTGTCACAACAAAAGAGTCTATTTTGTTTATTTTTATTCTTCTGTACTTGAACATTTAAAAATCTCCTGACAAATATTAGAAATTACATCTCAAGGATAACCCCTTTCTTCTGTTAAGTGTGATCAGTCCACGGGTCATCATTACTTCTGGGATATTACTCCTCCCCAACAGGAAGTGCAAGAGGATTCACCCAGCAGAGCTGCATATAGCTCCTCCCCTCTACGTCACTCCCAGTCATTCTCTTGCACCCAACGACTAGATAGGATGTGTGAGAGGACTATGGTGATTATACTTAGTTTTATATCTTCAATCAAAAGTTTGTTATTTTAAAATAGCACCGGAGTGTGTTATTACCTCTCTGGCAGAGTTTGAAGAAGAATCTACCAGAGTTTTGCTATGATTTTAGCCGGAGTAGTTAAGATCATATTGCTGTTCTCGGCCATCTGAGGAGTGAGGTAAACTTCAGATCAGGGGACAGCGGGCAGATGAATCTGCATAGAGGTATGTAGCAGTTTTTATTTTCTGACAATGGAATTGATGAGAAAATCCTGCCATACCGATATAATGTCATGTATGTATACTTTACACTTCAGTATTCTGGGGAATGGTACTTCACTAGAATTACACTGTAAGAAATACATAAAGCTGTTTAATAACTAGAGATTATGTTTAACGTTTTTGCTGGAATGTAAAATCGTTTTCATTTGCTGAGGTACTGTGTGAATAAATGTTTGGGCACTATTTTTCCACTTGGCAGTTGCTTAATCTGTTTTTCTGACAGTTTCTGTTCAACCTCACTGCTGTGTGTGAGGGGGAGGGGCCGTTTTTTGGCGCTTTTTCTATGCATCAAATATTTCAGTCAGCAACTCATTGTATTCCCTGCATGATCCGGTTCATCTCTACAGAGCTCAGGGGTCTTCAAAACTTATTTTGAGGGAGGTAATTTCTCTCAGCAGAGCTGTGAGAATTATAGTTTGACTGAGATAAAAAACGTTTATTCTGTAATTTGTTTCCTGCTTTCAGAATTTGTTATCTTTGCTAATGGGATTAAACCTTTGCTAAAGTTGTGTTGTTTACAAGGATTGAGGCTATAACTGTTTCAATTTATTAATTTTCAGCTGTCATAGATCTTCTGTGCTTCTTAAAGGCACAGTACATTTTAATATTATTCTAATTGAATTGTATTTCCAAGTTGCAAGTTTATTTGCTAGTGTGTTAAACATGTCTGATTCAGAGGATGATACCTGTGTCATTTGTTGCAATGCCAAAGTGGAGCCCAATAGAAATTTATGTACTAACTGTATTGATGCTACTTTAAATAAAAGTCAATCTGTACAAATTGAACAAATTTCACCAAACAACGAGGGGAGAGTTATGCCGACTAACTCGCCTCACGTGTCAGTACCTACATCTCCCGCTCAGAGGGAGGTGCGTGATATTGTAGCGCCGAGTACATCTGGGCGGCCATTACAAATCACATTACAGGATATGGCTACTGTTATGACTGAGGTTTTGGCTAAATTACCAGAACTAAGAGGTAAGCGTGATCACTCTGGGGTGAGAACAGAGTGCGCTGATAATATTAGGGCCATGTCAGACACTGCGTCACAGGTGGCAGAACATGAGGACGGAGAACTTCATTCTGTGGGTGACGGTTCTGATCCAAACAGACTGGATTCAGATATTTCAAATTTTAAATTTAAACTGGAAAACCTCCGTGTATTACTAGGGGAGGTGTTAGCGGCTCTGAATGATTGTAACACAGTTGCAATACCAGAGAAAATGTGTAGGTTGGATAAATATTTTGCGGTACCGACGAGTACTGAGGTTTTTCCTATACCTAAGAGACTTACTGAAATTGTTACTAAGGAGTGGGATAGACCCGGTGTGCCGTTCTCACCCCCTCCGATATTTAGAAAAATGTTTCCAATAGACGCCACCACAAGGGACTTATGGCAAACGGTCCCTAAGGTGGAGGGAGCAGTTTCTACCTTAGCTAAGCGTACCACTATCCCGGTGGAGGATAGCTGTGCTTTTTCAGATCCAATGGATAAAAAGTTAGAGGGTTACCTTAAGAAAATGTTTGTTCAACAAGGTTTTATATTGCAACCCCTTGCATGCATTGCGCCGATCACGGCTGCAGCGGCATTCTGGATTGAGTCTCTGGAAGAGAACATTGGTTCAGCTACTCTGGACGACGTTACGGACAGGCTTAGAGTCCTTAAACTAGCTAATTCATTCATTTCGGAGGCCGTAGTACATCTTACTAAACTTACGGCGAAGAATTCAGGATTCGCCATTCAGGCACGCAGGGCGCTGTGGCTAAAATCCTGGTCAGCTGATGTTACTTCTAAGTCTAAATTGCTTAATATACCTTTCAAAGGGCAGACCTTATTCGGGCCCGGGTTGAAAGAGATTATCGCTGACATTACAGGAGGTAAAGGCCATGCCCTGCCTCAGGACAAAGCCAAAGCCAAGACTAGACAGTCTAATTTTCGTTCCTTTCGTAATTTCAAAGCAGGAGCAGCATCAACTTCCTCTGCACCAAAACAGGAAGGAGCTGTTGCTCGCTACAGACAAGGCTGGAAACCTAACCAGTCCTGGAACAAGGGCAAGCAGACTAGGAAACCTGCTGCTGCCCCTAAAACAGCATGAATTGAGGGCCCCCGATCCGGGATCGGATCTAGTGGGGGGCAGACTTTCTCTCTTCGCCCAGGCTTGGGCAAGAGATGTTCAGGATCCCTGGGCGCTAGAGATAATATCTCAGGGATACCTTCTGGACTTCAAATACTCTCCTCCAAGAGAGAGATTTCATCTGTCAAGATTGTCAACAATCCAGACAAAGAAAGAGGCGTTTCTACGCTGCGTACAAGAGCTCTTGTTAATGGGAGTAATCCATCCAGTTCCACGATCGGAACAGGGACAGGGGTTTTACTCAAATCTGTTTGTGGTTCCCAAAAAAGAGGGAACTTTCAGACCAATCCTGGACTTAAAGATCCTAAACAAATTCCTAAGAGTTCCATCATCAAGATGGAGACTATTCGGACAATTTTACCTATGATCCAAGAGGGTCAGTACATGACCACTGTAGATTTAAAAGATGCTTACCTTCACATACCGATTCACAAAGATCATTATCGGTACCTAAGGTTTGCCTTCCTAGACAGGCATTACCAGTTTGTGGCTCTTCCATTCGGATTGGCTACAGCTCCAAGAATCTTCACAAAGGTTCTGGGTGCTCTTCTGGCGGTACTAAGACCGCGGGGAATCTCGGTAGCTCCATACCTAGACGACATTCTGATACAAGCTTCAAGCTTTCAAACTGCCAAGTCTCATACAGAGTTAGTGCTGGCATTTCTAAGGTCACATGGATGGAAGGTGAACGAAAAGAAAAGTTCACTCGTTCCACTCACAAGAGTTCCCTTCCTGGGGACTCTTATAGATTCTGTAGAAATGAAGATTTACCTGACAGAGGACAGGCTAACAAGACTTCAAAGTGCTTGCCGCACCCTTCATTCCATTCAACACCCGTCAGTGGCTCAATGCATGGAGGTAATCGGCTTAATGGTAGCGGCAATGGACATAGTACCCTTTGCACGCTTACACCTCAGACCACTGCAACTGTGCATGCTAAGTCAGTGGAATGGGGATTACTCAGACTTATCCCCTTCTCTGAATCTGGATCAAGAGACCAGAAATTCTCTTCTATGGTGGCTTTCTCGGCCACATCTGTCCAGGGGGATGCCATTCAGCAGACCAGACTGGACAATTGTAACAACAGACGCCAGCCTTCTAGGTTGGGGTGCCGTCTGGAATTCTCTGAAGGCTCAGGGACAATGGAGTCAGGAGGAGAGTCTCCTGCCAATAAACATTCTGGAATTGAGAGCAGTTCTCAATGCCCTCCTGGCTTGGCCCCAGTTGACAACTCGGGGGTTCATCAGGTTTCAGTCGGACAACATCACGACTGTAGCTTACATCAACCATCAGGGAGGGACAAGAAGCTCCCTAGCTATGATGGAAGTATCAAAGATAATTTGCTGGGCAGAGTCTCACTCTTGCCACCTGTCAGCAATCCACATCCCGGGAGTGGAGAACTGGGAGGCGGATTTCTTAAGTCGTCAGACTTTTCATCCGGGGGAGTGGGAACTTCATCCGGAGGTCTTTGCCCAAATACTTCGACGTTGGGGCAAACCAGAGATAGATCTCATGGCGTCTCGACAGAACGCCAAGCTTCCTCGTTACGGGTCCAGATCCAGGGATCCAGGAGCAGTCCTGATAGATGCTCTGACAGCACCTTGGGACTTCAGGATGGCTTACGTGTTTCCACCCTTCCCGTTGCTTCCTCGATTGATTGCCAGAATCAAACAAGAGAGAGCATCAGTGATTCTAATAGCACCTGCGTGGCCACGCAGGACTTGGTATGCAGACCTGGTGGACATGTCATCCTGTCCACCTTGGTCTCTACCTCTGAAACAGGACCTTCTGATACAGGGTCCCTTCAAACATCAAAATCTAACTTCTCTGAAGCTGACTGCTTGGAAATTGAACGCTTGATTTTATCAAGACGTGGATTTTCTGAGTCAGTTATTGATACCTTAATACAGGCTAGGAAACCTGTTACCAGAAAGATTTACCATAAGATATGGCGTAAATACCTATATTGTTGTGAATCCAAAGGTTACTCTTGGAGTAAGGTTAGGATTCCTAGGATATTGTCTTTTCTACAAGAAGGTTTAGAAAAGGGTTTATCTGCTAGTTCATTAAAGGGACAGATCTCAGCTCTGTCCATTCTGTTACACAAACGTCTGTCAGAAGTTCCTGACGTCCAGGCTTTTTGTCAGGCTTTGGCCAGAATTAAGCCTGTGTTTAAAACTGTTGCTCCACCATGGAGTTTAAACCTTGTTCTTAATGTTTTACAGGGCGTTCCGTTTGAACCCCTTCATTCCATTGATATAAAGTTGTTATCTTGGAAAGTTCTATTTTTAATGGCTATTTCCTCGGCTCGAAGAGTGTCTGAATTATTAGCCTTACATTGTGATTCTCCTTATTTGATTTTTCATTCGGATAAGGTAGTCCTGCGTACTAAACCTGGGTTCTTACCTAAGGTAGTTACTAACAGGAATATCAATCAAGAGATTGTTGTTCCTTCCTTATTCCCAAATCCTTCTTCAAAGAAGGAACGTCTACTGCACAACCTGGATGTAGTCCGTGCTCTAAAATTTTACTTACAGGCAACTAAGGAATTTCGACAAACGTCTTCTCTGTTTGTCATTTACTCTGGGCAGAGGAGAGGTCAAAAAGCTTCCGCTACCTCTCTTTCTTTTTGGCTTCGTAGCATAATTCGTTTAGCTTATGAGACTGCTGGACAGCAGCCTCCTGAAAGAATTACAGCTCATTCTACTAGAGCTGTGGCTTCCACTTGGGCCTTCAAGAATGAGGCCTCTGTTGAACAGATTTGCAAGGCTGCAACTTGGTCTTCGCTTCATACTTTTTCCAAATTTTACAAATTTGACACTTTTGCTTCATCGGAGGCTATTTTTGGGAGAAAGGTTCTTCAGGCAGTGGTTCCTTCTGTATAAAGAGCCTGCCTATCCCTACCGTCATCCGTGTACTTTTGCTTTGGTATTGGTATCCCAGAAGTAATGATGACCCGTGGACTGATCACACTTAACAGAAGAAAACATAATTTATGCTTACCTGATAAATTCCTTTCTTCTGTAGTGTGATCAGTCCACGGCCCGCCCTGTTTTTAAGGCAGGTAAATATTTTTTGATTTATACTCCAGTCACCACTTCACCCTTGGCTTTTCCTTTCTCGTTGGTCCTTGGTCGAATGACTGGGAGTGACGTAGAGGGGAGGAGCTATATGCAGCTCTGCTGGGTGAATCCTCTTGCACTTCCTGTTGGGGAGGAGTAATATCCCAGAAGTAATGATGACCCGTGGACTGATCACACTACAGAAGAAAGGAATTTATCAGGTAAGCATAAATTATGTTTTTCAGTAAATTTGATATTAATGTATTTCATTTTAAAGAAACAAATCTTAATCTGTTTCACCAAATAATAATGCAGGAATTGAGACATTGGTGTCTTTTCTACAAAGTGATATTGAGAAATTGGTACAAAAAGGTTGCTGTCTGTATCGGTGATCGGCCTTCATATGGTGAAGGAAGAACAATCTGGCTGAAGGTTGGATGTAGGTACTACGTCAACTGGGTATGCTGGGTAAAGTACCGCGGAACGTAGTACCTATGTCCAAGTTGCTTAAGGGGTTAAACATTGCAAATGTAAGTTTCTGTAAATCCAAAGTGGGGGGTATAGATAGGTAGAAAACTGATCACTAATATTTTTGGCAACATATTTTGTCTGAATTCCCGTTCCAGTCAATTTCAGTTTGTCATAACACCTACTGTTTTGATATCTCTCATAAAAGGGACAGAAAATGAATTTAAAACTGTACTTATTAATTTATTTCCATGATCAAATTGTGCACAGTGTTTGCATGTGCACACTTTCTCAGGAACCAGCTCCTATTGAGCTTGTGCGAGAGTTCCCAGTGTATATGCACAAGAGTCTGTGATTGGCTAATAGAAACTTTGAAATATGTTAGAAAAAAAATGCTGCTCATTTGAAATTCAGCGTGTTATTGCATAAAATTTGTATTATGCGTTTGGTAATTATGCATTTAAGGGTCATTTAAGCATTGTAGCATTATTAATTTTGTCTACTTTTCTTGTTATTTATCTCTATTGTTTTTCTGCTACTTCAGAAGAGACTGAATGGCAGATAGTATACTTAAAGGGACAGTCTAAGCCAGAATTTCTATTGTTTAAAAAGATAGATAATCCCTTTATTATCCATTCCTAAATTTTGCACAACCAACACTGTTATATTAATATACTTTTACCTCTGTGATTACCTTTAATCACAGTTCTTTTGACAGACTTCCATTTTAGCCAATTAGTTCTGTCTCCTAGGTAACCCCATGGGAGTGAGCAATATGCTATCTATGGCACACACTAACCAGCGCTTTCTAGCTATAAAAAAATATGTTAAAATGCACTGAGATGAGACAGCCTTCAAGGACTTAGAAATTAGCATATGTGCCTACCTGGGTTCTTTCAACAAAGAATACCAAGATAACAAAGTAAATTTGAAGATAAAAGTACATGGGGAAGTTGTTTAAAATCGCATCTTCTGTCTGAATCATGAAAGTTTAAATTTGACTACACTGTCCATTTTATGGGACATGAAACACAACATTTTGTATATATACTGTATGTGTGTATGTGTATATATATATATATATATATATATATATATATATATATATATATATATATATATATATGAATTAAATATTTTATTGATCATTTCAATATTTTTGCTATGCTAATCTAGAGCATTATGTTTGTACCAATGTGCAAGAATAATTATTAAAATGATTATGGCTTAGAACTCCAGCTTCTTGCAAGTAAAATCCCAATAAAAGATACCTTGGATAAGAGTTTATTAAATTGCCTGTCTAGCCTACAGACATTTAATTAAAACTTAAATTAGTACTAGATAACATATTTTAATGCAGTCTCATTTACAAATAAATTGTGGTTATGGACCATTGCCGGATATAATTTGAATGTTAAACACTGTGTAATAAAGCATAGAAACTAATTGGGTCAGTTTCTTACACTGCACGGTGCTATAAGCTGGGAAATTTATGGACAAGCAGTAATAGCAAATAATATGAGCAAACTTGTTGGATGTAGTTGTAAACTGCAGTATAAGTAAATTTTAATAATAAATGGTAAAGTAGAAATGAAACACAGGATGCAAGTCTCTTTTTTTAGTCCACCATGTTATTCACAAAGTAAAATATTCTGTTTTATATCAGTCTGGTCCTGCCAAAAAGACAGTCCAGTCAATCCTCTAAACAAGGAACAATCCCTATATAATATATATATATATATATATATATATATATATATATATATATATATATATATATATATATATATATATATATATATATATATATATATATATACATACATTTTGGCCCCTCTAAACATCATAAGTGAGGTGTAGTTACATCCCTATAGGGCATAATGAGCACAGCTATAAGAGGCTGCTTAGTACCCAAAATAAAAAATATACTGTATATATGTTAGGAAACCAGAAGTTAGCATTCACTGGAAACAAATATTCTTTGCTAAACCATTAGAATTTTAGGAACTTTCCATTCTACGTTCTGATTGGAGAAAATGTGACTTTAAATATCCATGTCTTGTGAGTAGATTTGAATGGTCTTATAAACGCCTTTTTGAGAGCTGAAATGCATTGTCTTGTTTTTTTCCCCTTTTTTCCCAGGGCATTCTGATATTGGGGGTCCTGCAATTACATGGTAGCACTTTTTTCTTTTTCTTCCCTTTGTTTTTTTCTGGGGGGGGGGGGCGCATTGGGTTTTCAAACATGGTGGCATCAGGGTGATTTTCCCCGACAACTCTTTAGCACAATCTACAGTGCCAATCACTTGTGTACTCATTTTGTAGTAAAATAGGATGCTCCCAGTTGACAATTTGTTAAAGAGCAAGCTATTGAGGCATAGTTTGTTCCTGATTGAGTGCTTCTCGTGTTTATGAAAGCTGAAATGATATAATGTAATTCAAAGGCTGGATCTTTCCTGGGCAGAAGAGAACTGGTGGCAGTGTCTTTATACAGTCAATGGAGGCTTCACTTGCAGCTCTCATGCTATCCATTGAACATGAACAAATGTCCCATATCTTGGCTCATCCCAGTGCTGAAATATGTATTGATTTCTCTTCTCCCAGTTATTTGTGTAATGAAAAATACAGCAACACAGCGTTTTGATCTCTGTGCACGTTCAGCTGTTATTGAGCAAATATTATTTTTATCTTTTATTTTTAAAGCCCAGTAAAATTGTTTAGCTCTATGTACTTAAAGTGAAGGTCAATTTTGACGAATAAGTGCCCGGTTTTTAATAATCCTATTAAAAACAAGGGCACTTTAATTAATCAAAATTGACATTTCAAGCGTTTTCTTCACAAACTTACCTTTTAATCCTGAAAGCTGCTTCAGCGATTCCATGGCTGTTGGAAGCCTCTGCTTACGTCAGAAATGACTAATCCGGCTTCCTTCAATCATTGCGTTCCCCCGGGGGGATCATGGCCTAAGAGAACACCGTGATTGGATGAAGCCGGATTCGTCATTCTGGACCCGCAAAGAGGACTTGCGACGGGCGGAGGAAGCGCTGCAGTGACTCTCAGGATTAAAAGGTAAATTTTTTAAGAAAACGTTTGAAATGTCAATTTTGATGAATTAATGTGCCCTTGTTTTTAATGGGATTATTAAAAACCGGGCACTAATTCATCAAAATTGACCTTCACTTTAAGTAGGGGTTCACTAACAAAGAAATAGATCCATAAAGAAAACAAATTAATAGTGCTGACTTTTTAATAATACTACTGCAGTAAAGATATCAAACTGTTTGAAATAAATACATTAGAATATTATATAATGAATGAAAATCATTATAACATAATATCCACAACAATACAAATGCCCCCTTTTGGCACCAGGAACGTATAAGACCTTTTCCATGTCTTTGGATTTATGATCTGGCAATCTATTCTATTCTATATTGCATCACGTGTTAGATGATAAAAAGGCAACAAAAGGGAAGTAAACATCTAATTGGCTAGAAACACTTAACAAATAAAAAGTAAAATATGTTTTTCAGAATAAACTTGACAGTGAGAAGCCTGCACAGTCAAAACTATGTGTTTATTAAAGGGACAGTAAATGCCTTGATATTTTTATATAACTGTTTAGTTATATGTAAAGAAACAACTTTTCAATATACTTACATAATGTATTTTTCTTTCATGTAATTGGCAAGAGTCCATGAGCTAGTGACGTATGGGATATACAATCCTACCAGGAGGGGCAAAGTTTCCCAAACCTCAAAATGCATTTGGCTATCTGCTATATGTGGATGGGTGTCTTTCGGTAAGTATGTTTTCATTACTTAAGACACTCTCTATGGTTTGGCACTTTATGTATTTATATAAAGTTCTAACTATATGTATTGTACTTATATTTGACATGAGTCAGGTTCAAGTATATTTCCTTTTGCAGACTCAGTTTCATATCTGGGAAATGCATTTTTTAGGAAAAAAATAATTTTCTTACCTAGGTTATAGTCTTTTTTCAATTGACTGTTATTTTAATTTCGCAGGCAAAATTAGGCTCGCGAGGGCGCAAAATGCCAAAGTATATTGCGTCATTTTTGGTCGACGCCGAGTCCTTTCACAAGGTTGCGTCTTCAATGACGCGAGTGTGTCATTTCCGGGTGTTGTTAGTGCCCAAAAAAAATTCTGCGTCATACTTGGCGCCAAATATTTTCATTATTTAAAACCCCATTCCTATATGCCTCTTGCTTTTTTCTCTATCAGAGGACTATGCTGTTTGCATTTTTCTTCTGTTATGTGTGATCAGTCCACGGGTCATCATTACTTCTGGGATATAACTCCTCCCCAACAGGAAATGCAAGAGGATTCACCCAGCAGAGCTGCATATAGCTCCTCCCCTCTACGTCAGTCCCAGTCATTCTCTTGCACCCAACGACTAGATAGGATGTGTGAGAGGACTATGGTGATTATACTTAGTTTTTATGACTTCAATCAAAAGTTTGTTATTTTACAATAGCACCGGAGCGTGTTATTACTTCTCTGGCAGAGTTTGAGGAAGAATCTGCCAGAGTTTTTTACTATGATTTTAACCGGAGTAGTTAAGATCATATTGCTGTTCTCGGCCATCTGAGGGAGGTAAAAGCTTCAGATCAGGGGACAGCGGGCAGATGAATCTGCATTGAGGTATGTAGCAGTTTTTATTTTCTGAATGGAATTGATGAGAAAATCCTGCCATACCGTTATAATGACATGTATGTATACACTTCAGTATTCTGGGGATGGTATTTCACCGGAACTACTCTGTTAAAAGTCACTAATCCTTTTAATAAGTATTTATCATGTTAAACGTTTTTGCTGGAATGTAGAATCGTTTACATTGCTGAGGTACTGAGTGAATAAATATTTGGGCATTATTTTCCACTTGGCAGTTGTTTGCTTTTAATTGTGACAGTTTCGTTTCTCTTCACTGCTGTGTGTGAGGGGGAGGGGCCGTTTTTGGCGCTCTTTGCTACGCATCAAAAAATTCCAGTCAGTTACTCTTATATTTCCTGCATGATCCGGTTCATCTCTGACAGATCTCAGGGGTCTTCAAACTTCTTTGGAGGGAGGTAGATTCTCTCAGCAGAGCTGTGAGAATTTTATATTGACTGTGAATAAAAACGTTGCTCTGTAATTTTTATGTCAAATTTAATTATTGTTATTTTACTAATGGGAACAAACCTTTGCTAAAAGTTGTGTTGTTTTAAAGTTTGATGCTATAACTGTTTTTTCAGTTCATTATTTCAACTGTCATTTAATCGTTTAGTACCTCTTTGAGGCACAGTACGTTTTTGCTAAAAAAGATTATAACCAAGTTGCAAGTTTATTGCTAGTGTGTTAAACATGTCTGACTCAGAGGAAGATATCTGTGTCATTTGTTCCAATGCCAAGGTGGAGCCCAATAGAAATTTATGTACTAACTGTATTGATGCTACTTTAAATAAAAGTCAATCTGTACAATGTGAACAAATTTCACCAAACAGCGAGGGGAGAGTTATGCCGACTAACTCGCCTCACGCGGCAGTACCTGCATCTCCCGCCCGGGAGGTGCGTGATATTATGGCGCCTAGTACATCTGGGCGGCCATTACAGATAACATTACAAGATATGGCTACTGTTATGACTGAAGTTTTGTCTAAATTACCAGAACTAAGAGGCAAGCGTGATCACTCTGGGGTGAGAACAGAGTGCGCTGACAATACTAGGGCCATGTCTGATACTGCGTCACAGCTTGCAGAGCATGAGGACGGAGAGCTTCATTCTGTGGGTGACGGTTCTGATCCAAACAGATTGGATTCAGATATTTCAAATTTTAAATTTAAATTGGAGAACCTCCGTGTATTACTAGGGGAGGTCTTAGCAGCTCTCAATGATTGTAACACCGTTGCAATACCAGAGAAACTGTGTAGGTTGGATAAATACTTTGCGGTACCGGCGAGTACTGACGTTTTTCCTATACCTAAGAGACTAACTGAAATTGTTACTAAGGAGTGGGATAGACCCGGTGTGCCGTTCTCACCCCCTCCAATATTTAGAAAGATGTTTCCAATAGACGCCACCACTCGGGACTTATGGCAAACGGTCCCTAAGGTGGAGGGAGCAGTTTCTACTTTAGCTAAGCGTACCACTATCCCGGTGGAGGATAGCTGTGCTTTTTCAGATCCAATGGATAAAAAATTAGAGGGTTACCTTAAGAAAATGTTTGTTCAACAAGGTTTTATATTGCAACCCCTTGCATGTATCGCGCCGATTACGGCTGCGGCAGCATTTTGGATTGAGTCTCTGGAAGAGAACCTTAGTTCATCTACGCTAGACGACATTACGGACAGGCTTAGAGTCCTTAAACTAGCTAATTCATTCATTTCGGAGGCCGTAGTACATTTAACCAAGCTTACGGCTAAGAACTCAGGATTCGCCATACAGGCACGTAGGGCGCTGTGGCTAAAATCCTGGTCAGCTGATGTTACTTCTAAGTCCAAATTACTTAATATACCTTTCAAGGGGCAGTCTTTATTTGGGCCCGGTTTGAAAGAAATTATCGCTGACATTACAGGAGGTAAGGGCCACGCCCTACCTCAAGACAAAGCCAAAGCTAAGGCTAGACAGTCTAATTTTCGTCCCTTTCGGAATTTCAAAACAGGAGCAGCATCAACCTCCACTGCACCAAAACAGGAAGGAGCTGTTGCTCGTTACAGGCAAGGCTGGAAGCCTAACCAGTCCTGGAACAAGAGCAAGCAGGCCAGGAAACCTGCTGCTGCCCCAAAGACAGCATGAACCGAAAGCCCCCGATCCGGGACCGGATCTAGTGGGGGGCAGACTTTCTCTCTTCGCCCAGGCCTGGGCAAGAGATGTTCAGGATCCCTGGGCACTAGAGATCATATCTCAGGGATACCTTCTAGACTTCAAATTATCTCCCCCAAGAGGGAGATTTCATCTGTCAAGGTTGTCAACAAACCAGATAAAGAAAGAAGCGTTTCTACGCTGTGTACAAGATCTGTTATTAATGGGTGTGATCCATCCGGTTCCGCGGTCGGAACAAGGACAAGGGTTCTACTCAAACCTGTTTGTGGTTCCCAAAAAAGAGGGAACTTTCAGGCCAATCTTAGATTTAAAGATTCTAAACAAATTCCTAAGAGTTCCATCGTTCAAAATGGAAACTATTCGGACAATCTTACCCATGATCCAAAAGGGTCATTACATGACCACAGTGGATTTAAAAGATGCTTACCTTCACATACCGATCCACAAAGATCATCACCGGTATCTAAGGTTTGCCTTCTTAGACAGGCACTACCAGTTTGTAGCTCTTCCATTCGGATTGGCTACGGCTCCAAGAATCTTCACAAAGGTTCTGGGTGCCCTTCTGGCGGTACTAAGACCGCGAGGGATTTCGGTAGCTCCGTACCTAGACGACATTCTAATACAAGCTTCAAGCTTTCAAACTGCCAAGTCTCATACAGAGCTAGTTCTGGCATTTCTAAGGTCGCATGGATGGAAAGTGAACGAAAAGAAGAGTTCTCTTTTTCCTCTCACAAGAGTTCCATTCTTGGGGACTCTTATAGATTCTGTAGAAATGAAGATTTACCTGACAGAAGACAGGTTAACAAAGCTTCAAAATGCATGCCGTGTCCTTCATTCCATTCAACACCCGTCAGTAGCTCAATGCATGGAGGTGATCGGCTTAATGGTAGCGGCAATGGACATAGTACCTTTTGCACGCCTACACCTCAGACCGCTGCAATGGTGCATGCTAAGTCAGTGGAATGGGGATTACTCAGATTTGTCCCCTACTCTGAATCTGAATCAAGAGACCAGAAATTCTCTTCTATGGTGGCTTTATCGGCCACACCTGTCCAGGGGGATGCCATTCAGCAGGCCAGACTGGACAATTGTAACAACAGACGCCAGCCTACTAGGTTGGGGCGCTGTCTGGAATTCTCTGAAGGCTCAGGGACTATGGAATCAGGAGGAGAGTCTCCTTCCAATAAACATTCTGGAATTGAGAGCAGTTCTCAATGCCCTTCTGGCTTGGCCCCAATTAACAACTCGGGGGTTCATCAGGTTTCAGTCGGACAACATCACGACTGTAGCTTACATCAACCATCAGGGAGGGACAAGAAGCTCCCTAGCAATGATGGAAGTATCAAGGATAATTCGCTGGGCAGAGTCTCACTCTTGCCACCTGTCAGCAATCCACATCCCGGGAGTGGAGAACTGGGAGGCGGATTTCTTGAGTCGCCAGACTTTTCATCCGGGGGAGTGGGAACTTCATCCGGAGGTCTTTGCCCAAATACTTCGACGTTGGGGCAAACCAGAGATAGATCTCATGGCGTCTCGCCAGAACGCCAAACTTCCTCGCTACGGGTCCAGATCCAGGGATCCGGGAGCGGTTCTGATAGATGCTTTGACAGCACCTTGGGACTTCGGGATGGCTTATGTGTTTCCACCCTTCCCGCTGCTTCCTCGATTGATTGCCAAAATCAAACAGGAGAGAGCATCAGTGATTCTAATAGCGCCTGCATGGCCACGCAGGACTTGGTATGCAGATCTAGTGGACATGTCATCCTGTCCGCCTTGGTCTCTACCTCTAAGACAGGACCTTCTGATACAGGGTCCATTCAAACATCAAAATCTAACTTCTCTGAAGCTGACTGCTTGGAAATTGAACGCTTGATTTTATCAAAACGTGGTTTTTCTGAGTCGGTTATTGATACCCTGATACAGGCTAGGAAGCCTGTTACCAGAAGGATTTACCATAAAATATGGCGTAAATACCTATACTGGTGCGAATCCAAAGGTTACTCCTGGAGTAAGGTTAGGATCGCTAGGATATTGTCTTTTCTACAAGAAGGTTTAGAAAAGGGTTTATCAGCTAGTTCATTAAAGGGACAGATTTCAGCTCTGTCCATCTTGTTACACAGGCGTCTGTCAGAAAATCCAGACGTCCAGGCCTTTTGTCAGGCTTTAGCTAGGATCAAGCCTGTGTTTAAAGCTGTTGCTCCGCCATGGAGTTTAAACTTAGTTCTTAACGTTTTACAGGGTGTTCCGTTTGAACCCCTTCATTCCATTGATATAAGATTGTTATCTTGGAAAGTTCTGTTTTTAATGGCTATTTCCTCGGCTCGAAGAGTCTCTGAGTTATCAGCCTTACATTGTGATTCTCCTTATCTGATTTTTCACTCAGACAAGGTAGTTCTGCGTACTAAACCTGGGTTCTTACCTAAGGTAGTCACTAACAGGAACATCAATCAAGAGATTGTTGTTCCATCCTTGTGCCCAAATCCTTCTTCAAAGAAGGAACGTCTTCTACACAATCTGGATGTAGTTCGTGCCCTCAAGTTCTACTTGCAGGCAACTAAAGATTTTCGCCAAACTTCTTCCCTGTTTGTCGTTTATTCTGGACAGAGGAGAGGTCAAAAAGCTTCTGCTACCTCTCTCTCTTTTTGGCTTCGTAGCATAATACGTTTAGCCTATGAGACTGCTGGACAGCAGCCTCCTGAAAGAATTACAGCTCACTCCACTAGAGCTGTGGCTTCCACTTGGGCCTTTAAGAATGAGGCCTCTGTTGAACAGATTTGCAAGGCTGCAACTTGGTCTTCGCTTCATACTTTTTCCAAATTTTACAAATTTGACACTTTTGCTTCTTCGGAGGCTATTTTTGGGAGAAAGGTTCTTCAGGCAGTGGTTCCTTCTGTATAATGAGCCTGCCTATCCCTCCCGTCATCCGTGTACTTTTGCTTTGGTATTGGTATCCCAGAAGTAATGATGACCCGTGGACTGATCACACATAACAGAATAAAACATAATTTATGCTTACCTGATAAATTCCTTTCTTCTGTTGTGTGATCAGTCCACGGCCCGCCCTGTTTTAAGGCAGGTAAATATCTTTTAAATTATACTCCAGTCACCACTTCACCCTTGGTTACTCCTTTCTCGTTGATTCTTGGTCGAATGACTGGGACTGACGTAGAGGGGAGGAGCTATATGCAGCTCTGCTGGGTGAATCCTCTTGCATTTCCTGTTGGGGAGGAGTTATATCCCAGAAGTAATGATGACCCGTGGACTGATCACACAACAGAAGAAAGGAATTTATCAGGTAAGCATAAATTATGTTTTTCCCCATTCCTGAAACTGCAATATAAGGAAATTGATAATTTTGCTTTATATGTTGTTTTTTCTCTTACATTTGCAAGATGTCTCAATCTGATCCTGTCTCAGAAATCACTGTTGGAAACCTGCTGCCTGATAACAATTCTACCAAAGCTAAGTGCATTTGTTGTAAACTTGTGGGGATTATATCTCCAGCTGTGCTTTGTAATAGTTGTCATGATAAACTTTTACATGCAGAGAATGTATCCATCAGTAATAGTACATTGCCTGTTGCTGTTCCTTCAACATCTAATGTACAAGATATATCTGGGAATTAAAAAGATTTTATTGCTGATTCTATTCAGAAGACTTTGTCTGCCATCCCGCCTTCTAATAAACGTAAAAGGTCTTTTAAAACTTCTCATAAAGTTGATGAAATTTCAAATGACCAACAACATACTGAATTATCCTCCTCTGATGAGGATCTATCTGATTCAGAAGATCCTTCCTCAGATATTGACACTGACAAATCTACTTATTTATTTAAAATGGAGTATATTTGTTCTTTGTTAAAAGAAGTGTTGATTACTTTGGATATTGAGGAAACTAGTCCTTTTGATACTAAAACTTGTAAACGTTTAAATTCTGTTTAGAAACCTCCTGTGGTTACTCCAGAGGTTTTTCCAGTTCCTGATGCTATTTCTGATATGATTTCTAAGGAATGGAATAGGCCTAGTACTTCTTTTATTCCTTCTTCAAGGTTTAAAAAATTGTATCCTTTGCCAGCAGTTACATTGGAGTTTTGGGAAAAGATCCCCAAAGTTGATGGGGCTATCTCTACTCTTGCTAAACGTACTACTATTCCTATGGAAAATAGTACTTCTTTTAAAGATCCTTTAGATAGGAAACTTGAATCTTATCTAAGGAAAGCCTATTTATATTCTAGTCATCTTCTCAGGCCTGCAATTTCTTTGGCTGATGTTGCAGCTGCATCAACTTTTCGTTGGAACATTTAGCGCAACAAGAATTGGATTCTGATTTGTCTAGCATTGTTCGCTTGCTTCAACATGCTAATCATTTTATTTGTGATGCCATTTTTGATATCATCAAAATTGATGTTAAATCTATGTCTTTAGCTATTTTAGCTAGAAGAGCTTTATGGCTTAAATCTTGGAATGCTGATATGGCTTCTAAATCTATATTGCTATCTCTTTCCAAGGTAATAAGTTATTTGGTTCTCAGTTGGATTCGAATATTTCAACTGTCACTTGGGGGAAGGGAGTTTTTTTTGCCTCAGAATAAAAGACCTAAGGGTAAATCTAAAGCTTCTAACCGTTTTCGTTCCTTTCGACAAAATAAGGAACAGAAACCTAATCCTTCCCCAAAGGAATCTGTTTCCAATTGGAAAAAATCCAAGCCATTTAAGAAACCAAATCCAGCCCCCAAGTCCGCATGAATGTGCGGTCCTCATTCCAGCTCAGCTGGTAGGGGACAGATTAAGGTTTGACAAGGATGTTTAGACAAATTCTGTCCAAAATCAATGGATTCTGAGTATTGTCTCCCAGGAGTATCGAATAGGATTCTCAGAGTAAGACCTCCTGTGAGAAGATTTTTTTCTCTTGCGCATCCCAGCAAATCCAGTAAAGGCTCAGGCTTTTCTGAAGTGTTTCAGACCTGGAGTTTTCAGGGGTAATCATGCCGGTTAGGTTTCAGGAACAGGGTCTGGGGTTTTATTCAAATCTATTCATTGTCCCAAAGAAAGAAATTTCATTCAGACCAGTTCTGGATTTGAAAATTTTGAATCGTTATGTAAGAGTACCAACTTTCAAAATGGTGACTATAAGGACTATTCTGCCTTTTGTTCAGCAAGGGCATTATATGTCCACAATAGACTTACAGGATGCATATCTTCATATTCCGATTCATCCAGATCATTATCAGTTTCTGAGATTCTTTTTTCTAGACAAGCATTACCAATTTGTCGCTCTTCCTTTTGTCCTAGCAACAGCTCCAAGAATCTTTTCAAAGGTTCTTGGTACCCTACTCTCTGTAATCAGAGAGCAGGGTATTGCGGTGTTTCCTTATTTGGACGATATCTTGGTACTAGCTCAGTCTTTACATTCTGCAGAATCTCACACGAATCAACTAGTTTCTTCGGAAAAAAGGCTTGGAGGATCAATTTACCAAAAGTTATTTGATTCCTCAGACAAGGGTCACCTTTTTAGATTTCCAGATAGATTCAGTGTCCATGACTCTGTCTCTAACAGACAAGAGACGTTTAAAATTGGTTTCAGCCTGTCGGAACCTTCAGTCTCAGTCATTCCTTTCAGTAGCTATGTGCATGAAAGTTTTAGGTCTCATGACCGCAGCATCGGACGTGATCCCCTTTGCTCGTTTTCATATGAGACCTCTCCAGCTTTGTATACTGAACCAATGGTGCAGGGATTATACAAGGATATCACAATTAATATCCTTAAATCCCAGTGTTCGACTATCTCTGACTTGGTGGTTAGGTCACCATCGTATAGTTTTGGGGGCCTCTTTTGTTCGTCCAACCTGGACTGTGATCACAACAGATGCAAGTCTTTCAGGTTGGGGAGCTGTTTGGGGCTCTCTGACAGCACAAGGAGTTTGGAAATCTCAAGAGGCGAGATTACCAATCAATATTTTGGAACTCCGTGTGATTTTAAGAGAGAACCGTTCATTTGTTTTCAGACAGACAATATCACAACTGTGGCATATGTCAATCATCAGGGTGGGACTCACAGTCCACAAGCTATGAAAGAAGGATACTTGCTTGGGCAGAAACCAGCTCCTGTTCATATCCCAGGTATAGACAATTGGGAAGCGGATTATCTCAGCCGTCAGACTTTACATCCGGGGGAGTGGTCCCTTTATCCAGATGTGTTTTCACAGATTGTTCAGATGTGGGGTCTTCCAGAAATAGATCTGATGGCTTCCCATCTAAATAAGAATCTTCCCAGGTACCTGTCCAGGTCCAGGGATCCTCAGGCGGAAGCAGTG
This sequence comes from Bombina bombina, assembly GCF_027579735.1. Lineage (NCBI taxonomy): Eukaryota > Metazoa > Chordata > Amphibia > Anura > Bombinatoridae > Bombina > Bombina bombina. The sequence goes on along the minus strand of NC_069501.1, from coordinate 1,150,613,202 downwards.
GGTGCGTTGACACTTCCTTGGTGTTATCAACCTGCTTATATTTTCCCGCCTCAAGTTCTTCTTCCAAGAGTGATCTCCAAAATCATCATGGAGCAATCGTTTGCGTTGCTGGTGGCTCCAGCATGGCCTCACAGGTTTTGGTATGCGGATCTTGTTCGGATGTCCAGTTGCCAACCTTGGCCACTTCCATTAAAGCCAGACCTTCTGTCTCAAGGTCCATTTTTCCATCAGGATCTCAAATCATTAAATTTGAAGGTATGGAAATTGAGCGCCTAGTGCTTAGTCATAGAGGTTTCTCTGACTCAGTGATTAATACTATGTTACAGGCTCGTAAATCTGTTTCTAGGAAGATTTAATATCGAGATTGGAAGACTTCTATTTCATGGTGTTCTCATAAATTCTCTTGGCATTCTTTTAGAATTCCTAGAATTTTACATTTTCTTCAGGATGGTTTGGATAGAGGTGTTGCCTGCAAGTTCCTTGAAGGGACAAATCTCTGCTCTTTCTGTTATATATCGCAGAAAGATTGCTAAGCTTCCTGATATTCATTGGTTTGTACAGGCTTTGGTTCGTATCAAGCCTGTCATTAAATCAATCTCTCCTCCTTGGAGTCTTAATTTGGTTTTGAAGGCTTTACAGGCTTCTCCATTTGAGCCTTTGCATTCTTTGGACATTAAACTACTTTCTTGGAAAGTGTTTTCTTTTGGTCATCTCTTCTGCTAGAAGAGTTTCTGAATTATCTGCTCTTTCTTGTGAATCTCCTTTTCTGATTTTTCATCAGGATAAGGCAGTTTTGCGGACTTCATTTAAATTCTTGCCTAAGGTTGTGAATTCTAATAACATTAATAGAGAAATTATTGTCCCTTCCTTGTGTCCTAATCCTAAGAATTCTTTGGAGAGATCCTTACATTCTTTGGATGTGGTAAGAGCTTTGAAATACTATGTTGACGCTATTAAAGATTTCAGGAAGACTTCTAGTCTATTTGTTATCTTATCTGGTTCTAGGAAAGGTCAGAAGGCTTTTGCCGTTTCCTTGGCATCGTGGTTAAAGCTTTTGATTCATCAAGCTTATTTGGAGTCTGGTCAAGGCCCAGTGATGTGCAGTCACTAGAGGCAGGTGAGGCAGTGCTTCACCTCTCATATGGGCAAAAATATATATTTTTTTTTATTGGCTTTAAAAAAAAAAAAAAATTAAAAATTTTTTAATTTTTTTCCCCCCAGCATTTTTTCTCTCTCACAGCTACATGTTGTGCAATGGAGAGGCACAAGCAGGTCTGCCCACCATTACACAATATGCTGCACCACCTACTGTATGAAAGTGGTTAAGATCATTGCATGGCCCATTAACTGCTTATTTGAGGCAGTCCTATTTGGGCTGAACAAATCCAGTGAGAGACATTTGTAAGTGGAACTTAGGGTTGGGGCTGGATGTTAAATCATATAAAACAAAACAAAAACAGAAAAAAACAACTTTCATATATTTTGTTGCTGTCCTGTGAACCTGCTAGCTTTGCTAAAGTGAAAAAGAGAGTTCTGTTCTTCCCCTCTAAGTGCAGTGGAATGTGCCACTGCCACTTCCTGAATCCTTATACAGAGCAGGAAGAGAGGCAGAGAGATCAGTGTTTTAGCCACATCTTATTAAAGTAAGATTTTACTGAAAGGGATTCTGTTAGTGAAAATGATAATTTAATGAATGTGGTTTAGTGTTTTTTTACTCTTTTTTTACAGCAAAGGATCGTTTTTGCCTCTGTACTTCACACTAATTTATAGTCTCATTTTCTGAACTCTCTGTAGCTCTGCTGTTTTATTACTTAAAAATGCAGTGGTCCTGGGGACGCCCGAATATTCACGTCGAGTTTTGGATCCAGCATGATTTCAATACGGTAGAAGAACTATTTTCCAATAATAAACTACTGACAACCCCCCAAGTCCTTGACTCCTTGAGAGGACCTCCATTGTGGTTCCATTTTGAATGCTCTAGAATACTTAGTTTATTACATTCCTGGAAATTTGGGGCCCAAGGGCTTAGGCCACACTCTCAGTGGGAGGAGAGATGGTTGAGTGAGATGGGTACACATAAGCCCCTCACGTTTCACTACAAGGCTTTACTACAGGATCACTCTGTTGGCCTCCCGGGACAAATCAAAAGGTGGTGCAGAGAACTGCCCTTAAAAATATCTGATGCTGAGTTGAGCATCGCCATTAATTTAACGAAAAAAACTATTCATTGTACGACTATCTTTGAAGGCTATATGAAACTTATCTTGCGATGGTATAGAGTACCTACCAGACTATCTAAAATGTTCCCTGCCACCTCGTTGAGGTGCTGGAGGCTATGTGGAGGCGAGGGATCTGACCCTCATGTGTGGTGGTCCTGTCCAAAGATTCATAATCTCTGGAAGGATGTCGAGACTCTTCTGCAATCCATGAACGTGAATGTGCAGTTGACTCCAAGCCAGGCTCTTTTCCATATATTTGATAAACAACTACCTAAGTGTAGTAAGCAATTAGTAATCTATATACTGGCTGCCACAAAGCTCTGTATAGCCAGGGCATGGAAACAAGTTGATCCACCCACTCTCACAGACGTTTGTGAAGTAGTACAATACCTGGCTAATATGGAAAAATTTGCATATAATGCCCTGGAGCGGATGGAGGACTACTGGGCGATTTGGGAGGACTGGATTCAAATCCAATAATACTGAACGTGCAAAAACAAAATTACCCCTCAGATTGGGCAGGCGATGTCCAGAAGTAATACCTGCAATATAACTGCTTTCTTTCTGTTCTCTCATTTCAACGCTATATCCCCCCATGGGGGTTTCTTCCTTCCCCCCCCTCTTCCCTAACCCTCCTTTTACCTATCAAGTTCTTGACCAGTTGAGGTGGGCAGGCTAACTTGGCCCACTATGAAGTTTCCGACATATGTATACAGATTTTAATCCGAGTTTCTTGCGTTAACTATTAAATTTACGTGTTTTACTATTTGAGATTCCTACTGAACCAAATGCCGCTCTATGACCAGAGTCCACACGTGTGTATGGTGGTTACTATACAAGGGATAAGTTTTAATTTTGTGGCATATTTGGATGTAAAATGTGAAATATTTATAATGTTTTGTTTTTTTTCTGTAACATTTCTTCATTATTGTATGTTACTATGAATCTCAATAAAAGTTTAAAATAAAAATAAAAAATAAAAAAATGCAGTGGTCCCTCTCCCCCCCCCCCCCTTGTGTGTGTGTGTGTGTCTCTCTCTCTCTCTCTCTCTCTCTATATATCTATCCATCTCCTTATGTGTCGTTCTCCCCCATGGTCTCTTTCTCTCTCTGTCTCTCTTCCTCCCCCTCTGACTCTCTCATCCCTTATGTGTCTCTCTAACCCTCTGTATGTGATTGTGCCTCTCTCTCTCTAACCCTGTGTGTGATTGTGTCTCTCTCTCTTTCTCTCTCTTTAACCCTCTGTGTGTGATTGTGTCTCTCTCTCTCTCTCTCTAACCCTCTGTCTGTGATTGTGTCTCTCTCTTTCTCTCTCTCTCTCTAACCCTCTGTGTGTGATTGTGTCTCTCTCTCTTTCTCTCTCTCTCTAACCCTCTGTGTGTGATTGTGTGTCTCTCTCTTTCTCTCTCTCTCTAGCCCTCTGTGTGTGATTGTGTGTCTCTCTCTTTCTCTCTAACCCTCTGTGTATGATTGTGTCTCTCTCTCTCTTTCTCTCTCTCTAACCCTCTGTGTGTGATTGTGTCTCTCTTTCTCTCTCTCTCTCTCTCTCTCTCTCTCTCTCTAACCTTCTGTTTGTGATTGTGTCTCTCTCTCTTTCTCTCTCTCTCTCTCTCTCTCTCTCTCTCTCTAACCCTCTGTATGTGATTGTGTCTCTTTCGCTCTCTAACCCTCTGTGTGTGATTCTCATTCTCTCTCTCTCTCTCTCTCTCTCTCTCTCTCTCTAACCCTCTGTGTGTGATTGTGTATCTTTCTCTCTCTCTCTCTATCTAACCCTCTGTGTGTGATTGTGTGTCTCTCTCTCTAACCCTCTGTGTATGATTGTCTCTCTCTCTCTTTCTCTCTCTCTAACCCTCTGTGTGTGATTGTGTCTATCTCTCTTTCTCTGTCTAACCCTCTGTGTATGATTGTGTCTCTCTCTATTTCTGTCTCTCTCTAACCCTCTGTGTGTGATTGTGTCTCTCTTTCTCTCTCTCTAACCCTCTGTGTGTGATTGTGTCTCTCTTTCTCTCTAACCCTCTGTGTGTGATTGTGTGTCTCTCTCTTTCTCTCTAACCCTCTGTGTCTCTCTCCCCCCGTCTCTCTCTCCCTTTCCCCCCAAGTGCTTTTCTGTGTTTGTCTACCTTTTATTTATTTAATTAATGAATTGGTAGTGCCATCTGATGGTGTGGCTTTATTTAAAGGGGTAGGGTCAAGTGCCCCACCATCTTTAAAGTTCACCAGCCGCCACTGGATCAAGACATTTTTATATTTACTGAATAACGAAAGAATCTATAAGCATAATTTGCAGCATTAAAGTAAAAAGTATGTTTTAAACATATTTTAATGGGCATGGATTTCTAGATCTCATAATCAGAGCAAGCATTGTGTTATCTGGCAAGAGTTTCTGTTACAATCCTTTTAGACTAAAATCAGATGTTTACTAAGTTGACATCATTTAAAGGGACATGAAACCCATATGAAACCCATATGCCAATTTAAATAACTTTCCAATTTACATCTAATATCTAATTGTCTTCATTCTTTTGATATCCTTTGTTGAAAATCATATCTAAATATGCTCAGTAGCTGCTGATTGGTGGCTGCACATGGATACCTCATGTGATTGGCTCACCCATGTGCATTGCTATTTCTTCAACAAAGGATATCTAAAAAAAGAAGGCGTATCCTAGCCACTGCCTCACCAGCCTCTGACGTCACTGCACGTCACTGGGTCAAGCCCCGCCTCAGAGAATTACAGCTCATTCTACTAGATCAGTCTCCACTTCGTGGGCTTTTAAGAATGAAGCTTCAGTTGATCAGATTTGCAAAGCGGAAACTTGGTCTTCTTTGCATACATTTACTAAATTCTACCATTTTGATGTATTCGCTTCTTCGGAAGCAGTTTTTGGTAGAAAAGTTCTTCAGGCAGTTGTTTCAGTTGATTCTTCTGCTTATGTTTTAAGTTTTTTCTTTTCATTTATGAGATTAAACTTATATTTGGGTTGTGGATTAATTTTTTTCAGCGGAAAATGGCTGTTTTTATTTTTATCCCTCCCTCTCTAGTGACTCTTGCGTGGAGTTCCACATCTTGGGTATTGCTATCCTATACGTCACTAGCTCATGGACTCTTGCCAATTACATGAAAGAAAACATAATTTATGTAAGAATTTACCTGATAAATTCATTTATTTCATATTGGCAAGAGTCCATGGGACCCACCCTTTTTATGGTGGTTATGATTTTTTTGTATAAAGCACAATTATTTCCAAATTCCTTAGTTGATGCTTTTTACTCCTTCTTTATCACCCCACTACTTGGCTATTCGTTAAACTGAATTGTGGGTGTGGTGAGGGGTGTTTTTATAGGCATTTTAAGGTTTGGGAAACTTTGCCCCTCCAGGTAGGATTGTATATCCCATACGTCACTAGCTCATGGATTCTTGCCAATATGAAAGAAATTAATTTATCAGGTAAATTGTTACATAAATTATGTTTTCCCCTCTTTTTATGTGTTTTAGTTTTGAAAATTAACAATTTTCTTATTCTCAGAACTTGAAATGCTCTTTGCTGACCTCTCAATGCTTACTCTGCTACATATATGTCCCTAATTGGATTTAACTGATAACAACTGCACAACAATGTAATTTATATTAACATTATTACTGTGGTTAGCCTTGTCTGCAGACTCAAGCTGATTGGCTCCTCAAAATTAGGCAAAATTTATATTGCTCTAAAAAGGACATTAATTTGTTTAAAAAATGTTTAGACTTGGCTATCATTCTATAGCAACACAACAGTAATGTCTTGTAAATACAAGGTATCTAATGTCCCTTTAAAGAGACATAATGGTCAAAACTGAAATGTGCATGAGTGCACTTCAATTTTGAATAAAGGTGTTTCTTTTGTTTTTGTTTTCTAGTTTTTTGTTTTTTTTGTGGGGGGGTTGATTTTTGCCACTTCTTACTCTCTGTGCTATCCTGATGTTTAAATACTGGTGCACAGAATTATATTCCTTTAAACATAAGTATATTCTCTCATGATCTCAAAGTAAATGTGAATAAATTAACAAAAATGGCATTGAGAAACATCTTTCTTTAGAAAACACAAAGCCTTACATCATACCTTGATAGAAAGACATTTCCCAATGCTGTCAGTTTCATAACTCATATACCCTAATGATAAAAACAATAAAACTTAGACCAAGTATGTTGAAAAAAATCAAGGTCAGTTAAAAAAAAAAATGTTTCTTAGACCAGTTTCATGTCAATACAATTATCTTGGATGTGACAAGTAATATGAAAAGGAAAATACTCACTTTCCCCAGCCCCATGTCACTGCCTGCCCCCATATACACTGTGAAACTCCCTTAAGTATCGTATAGCCTTAAAGGGACATTAAACACTAAATATATTTTATAAGCATAGTTAGGGGGTTATTCTCTACCTTCGTCTAGCCACGGGTACCCCCATGTTGAAATCCATCTTTTACTGCATTCCAGTTAGGATGTGTTTGCACATGTGCATTAACTCTCCTTCAGATACCTGCAGCGTAACCTAGGTTCCAAAATGGTGGCCCCTATAATTAGAGGGAGGTTCATAAAATGTGTTTAGTGTCCCTTTAATTTTGCATCATTTGTTAGCAAGCGAACAGATATGTATTTATTTGATATGTACATTAGTTTTCAGCCAACTGTAAACAAGTGTAATAATGTTTCCATTTTCTTTGCACTCATCCAAAACTGATAAACAAACAGCCATTTAGCAAATGTAGGATGAACCCAATGCATGTGATTTGTTTGTGAAGTTTAAACAGAGTCTAAAGGTAGGAAATGCTTTAAAAGTTCAAATGTACACTATTCAATATTTAAACTGCAATATCCTAGTGAGCTAATTGATTCTGGTATGAACCATTAAGTATGTTAGGGTCACTTTTGTTCTTGACCAGTCCTTAACCATTACAAAAATCTTATTTTGTTCCTCTGCTGGCTTGTAGCAGTATCAGTATCTACTACTTTAGTGAAGGTTAACTGCTATCCAGCTTCCCCCTTTGCTGTCCTTAAATTCCCATAGGAAAAAGCAGACAAATGGTATTTTTGAAAAACAAATTTCAAACCACTCCATTAACGAATTTCGTACCAAAACGGAATGCATTTTCTTTTATGTAAAATGACTAGTCAGAAACAAATTCTTTGTAGTATTTATTTTCTTTAGTTTTTCCCTTAAGAAATCCTTAAAGAGATTCAGATAGAGAATACAGTTTTATACAACTTTTCAAATTACTTCTTTTACAGTATCTAATTTTCTTTATTCTCTTTGTATCCTTAGTTAAAAAAGCATACCTAGTTAGGTGCAGGTGCTGGAAGCTAACTCCTGATTGGTGGCAGCACATATATGCCTCTTTTGATTAGATTACCTCTCTGTTCCGCTAGCTCTAGTTTGGGCGTGGTCACAATTTTCTCTGTATGTCACACATGAACCTCTAGCTGTGCAAAAAACTGCCAAATGCATTGAAATAAGGGGCAGCCTTCAAGGTTTTAGCAATTACCATATGAGCCTACCTAGATTTAGCTTTCAACAAAGAATACCAAGAGAACAAAGCAAATTTGATGATAAAAGTAAATTGGAAATTTGTTTAAAGGGACTCATATGCTAAATCACTTGAAACTGATGCAGTATAACTGTAAAAAGCTGACAGGAAAATATCACCTGAGTATCTCTATGTAAAAAAGGAAGATATTTTACCTCACAATTTCCTCAGCTCAGCAGAGTAAGTTCTGTGTAAAAATGTATCTTTCAGTTACTGCTCAGCTGCAGGTAAAAAAATAAATGAAAAAAAATGAAGAAATGAACTACAGCCAATCAGCATCAGCAGTGCTGAGTTCATGAACTCTTTTACTGTGATCTCATGAGATTTGACTTTCATGAGATTTCATAGTAAACTTCCTTAAACTGAATAGGGAAATAACATGAGAGTTCACAAGGCTCAATCCCTTAGCTGCCGGGACAGACATACTGATTTGCTGCTTAGAAGTCTTTTACAATGGGATGTGGCTACTGAGGAATTTTTTTAGGTAAAATATCTTTCTTTTTTACATAGAGATGTTCAGGTGATATTTTCTAGTCCGCTTTTTACAGCTATGCTGCATCCGTGGCCGGACTTTTAGCCGACAGACATTTGGCCAAAACACAAGTGGCTGTCGGATAACAGTCCGGCCACGAGATAGATAGATTTGATAGATAAATAGATTAGATAGATAGATCAATAGATGCAATAGATACATTTGATAGATACGATAGATAGATAGATTTGATAGATAATTTCCCAGGCAGAGAATTACAAGACGTGCGGTCTGGGACCCATGGTAAGGTTCCCAGAGGCAGTTGCGGCGCCCGAGGCTCTGATTAGAACAGAGCACCCTGGAACGTATCTGCCCTCTGCCGAAATCGGAACATTCTTTAGCTTTCTGTCCGTCTGTTAAATGTCCGTCTGCCAAATGTCCTTCTGCATTTTGTCAGAGCACCGCTGTCTCTTTAATTCTAGGTAAAATAGAGAGTAGACCACACAAATAAGTGCAGTCTAAAAGTCTAGGCAAATAGCACGTATAAATAGTAATCAAAAAATAATAACAAGCAAAACAAATTGGAATGCGTGCAAAAGATTACTTTATAATATCAAGATATATCAATGTACATAATAAAAAATTATCCCATTCATACAGCCATATACACATATGCACACATACTAAGGGGGTCCCCCAAAAAAATCAAAGCGCTTGTGAACAACTGTAGTGGTGCACCACAAAACAAAGCAGAGCATACAGTCCTTTAAATGGAGTCAATGAAAAAGCAGCGATGGATGCAATCAAGCAGAAAGTTGTTAAAGCTTTAGCATGATGGTCATGAGTATAGCAGGTTTAGTAGTAACAGCAGATGCAATATCACAGCATATAGTTCATAGAGTGCTGGTGTCATCCCATTCAAGGCTGTAGCTTACAATCACATTCATCAAGCGAAATAACAAGCCATTCAGGCTAAACCAGCTATCCTCATTGCAAATTAGTAAGGCACTGCACCACAATTATCATATGAATGTTCCATGAACAAAGTGCTAATAATGCTTATGAACAAACACAGTTCAACCGCATCGAGCGGCGTGTCAGATGTTGCTGAAATCAAGGCAATACTTATCCACAAAGGAACATGAAGTAGACAGCCAACATCAGTTCAGCTAAGAGGATCGTCCACTGGGAGAGAGAAGGGGGATTTCCCCAGAGAGGTGCGGTTGCGACAGACCAATGCGTCCCTGTGCGCGTTTCACTCCTCTCTCGTGGTTGCTCGGAGCTTCTTCCGGGTTCTGACATCACTTCACCATCCGGCTGTTTTCTCTTGTTAAGTGTATCCAGTCCACGGATCATCCATTACTTATGGGATATTCTCCTTCCCAACAGGAAGTTGCAAGAGGATCACCCAAGCAGAGCTGCTATATAGCTCCTCCCCTCACATGTCATACCCAGTCATTCTCTTGCAACTCTCAACATAGATGGAGGTCGGGAGAGGACTGTGGTGTTTTATACTTAGTTTACTTCTTCAATCAAAAGTTTGTTATTTTTAAATGGCACCGGAGTGTGCTGTTTATCTCAGGCGGTATTTGGAAGAAGAATCTGCCTGCGTTTTTCTATGATCTTAGCAGAAGTAACTAAGATCCATTTGCTGTTCTCACACATTCTGAGGAGTGAGGTACTTCAGAGGGGGAATGGCGTGCAGTTTTGCCTGCAAATAAGGTATGTGCAGTAAAATATTTTTCTAAGGAATGGAATTGACTAAGAAAATACTGCTGATACCGAAGTAATGTAAGTAAAGCCTTGAATGCAGTGATAGCGACTGGTATAAGGCTTATTAATAGTGATACATACTCTCATAAAAATGTGTTTTAAAACGTTTGCTGGCATGTTTAATCGTTTTTTAACGTACATTGGTGATAAAACTGTAATGTTAGTATAGCCTTAAATGCAGTGAAAGCGACTGGTATCAGGCTGATTAATAGAGATACATACTCTTATAAAAATGTGTTTTAAAACGTTTGCTGGCATGTTTAATCGTTTTTTGACATATGTTTGGTGATAAAACTTATTGGGGCCTAATTTTTCCACATGGCTGGCTTAAATTCTGCATAGAAACAGTTAACTGAGGCTTCCCACTGTTGTAATATGAGTGGGAGGGACCTAATTTAGCGCTTTTTTGCGCAGTTAAAATTAAAAAATGAATCATCCAGATTCCCTCAGCAGTCCCATGATTACTACAGGACATCTCTAAAGGGCTAAAAAGACTTCCAAAATCGTTTATAGGGAAGGTAATCCACAGCTCAGCTGTGGCAGTTTCGTTGTGTCTGTTTAAAAACGTCTGTCGTTTTTTTTATCTGTTTTTTGCATCAAGGGGTTAATCATCCATTTGCAAGTGGGTGCAATGCTCTGTTACCTTATTACATATACTGTAAAAATTTCGTTTGAGTTACTGCCTTTTTACACCGTTTTTCAAATTTTGACAAAATTTGTTTCTCTTAAAGGCACAGTAACGTTTTTTTATATTTGCTTGTTAACCTGATTTAAAGTGTTTTCCAAGCTTACTAGTCTCATTATTAGTCTGTTCTAACATGTCTGACATAGAGGAAGCTCTGTGTTCATTATGTTTAAAGCCATGGTGGAACCCCATCTTAGAATGTGTTTATTTACCAGAGGATTCTATTGAGGGGGAAGTTATGCCGACTAACTCTCCCAACGTGTCAGATCCTTCGACAACCACTTCAGGGACTCACGCTCAAATGGCGCCAAGTACATAAAGGGCGCCCATAGCGTTTATTTTCAAGACATGGCAAAGGTTGTGAATAATACACTGGCAGCGGTATTAGTCAGACTACCTGAAATTAAAGGAAAGCAAGATAGCTCTGGGGATAGTTACAGAGCATACAGACGCTTTAAGAACCATGTCTGATACTGCCTCATAATTTGCAGAAGCTGGGGAGCTTCGGTCTGTGGGTGATATTTTTGACTCAGGGAAGATGATTTAACCTGATTCTGATATTTCTACATTTAAAATTTATGCTTGAGAACCTCCACTTGTTGCTCAGGGAGGTTTTAGCTGCTCTGATTGACTGTGTACAATCGCAGTGCCAGAGAAATTGTGTAGACTGGATAAATACTATGCAGTGCCGGTGTGTACTGATGTTTTTCCAATACCTAAAGAGGTTTACTATAATTATTAATTAGGAATGGGATAGACCAGGTGTGCCGTTCTCTTCCCCTCCTATTTTTAGAAAAATGTTTCTAATAGTTGCCGCCACACGGGACTTATGGCAGACAGTTCCTAAGGTGGAGAGAAGAGTTTCTACTCTAGCTAGCGTACCACTTACCCTGTCGAGGACAGTTGTGCTTTTTTAGATCCAATGGATAAAAAATTAGAGGGTTACCTTAGGAAAATGTTTATTCAACAAGGTTTTATCCTGCAGCCCCTTGCATGCATTGCTTTTGTCACTGCTGCTGCGGCGTTCTGGTTTGAGTCTCTGGATGAGGCTTTACAGGTAGCGACTCCATTGGATGAATACTTGACAAGCTTAGAGCACTTAAGCTAGCCAATTCCTTTGTTTCTGATGCCTTGTTTTTTTTGTCTAAACTAACGGCTAAGAATTCTGTTTTTACTATGCTGGCGCTCACAACGCTATGGCTTATATTATGGTCAGCTGTCGTGACTTTACTAAATAAACTACTTATCTTCCCTTCAAGGGGCAGACCCTATTCGGCCCTGGTTTGAAGGAGATTATTGCTAATATCACTGGAGGAAAAGGTAACGCCTTTCCTCAAGACAGGTCCAAATCAAGGGCCAAAAAGTCTAATTTTCGTGCCTTTCGAAACTTCAAGGCAGGCGTGGCATCAATTTCCTCTAAGGCAAATCAAGAGGGAACTTTTGCTTAGTCCAAGACGGTCTGGTGACAACCGGACCTGGAACAAAGATAAGCAGGCCAAGGGGCCTGCTGCTGCCTCTAAGACAGCATGTAGAACGGCTCCCTATCCGGTAACGGATCCTGTAGGGGGCAGACTTTCATTTTTCGCCCATGCGTGGGTGAGAGAGAGAGGCCCAGGATCCCTGGGCATTGGAAATTATATCCCAGAGATATCTTCTGGATTTCAAAGCTTTTCCCCCCCCCCCCAAAAAAGGGGAGATTTCCCCTTTCACAATTATCTGCAAACCGGATAAAGAAAGAGGCATTCTTACACTGTGTACGAGACCCATCCAGTTCCAGGGGAGGAACAGAGATAGAATTTTTACTCAAATCTGTTGAGAGGGAACCTTCAGATCTATTTTGGATCTAAATATCTTAAACCAATTCCTTAGATTCCATCATTTAAGTTGGAAACTATTCGTACCATTTTAACTATGATCCAGGAGAGTCAATAGAGGACTACAATGGATTTGAAGGATGCTTATCCTCACATTACGATGCATAAAGATCACCATCGTTTTTCATGTTTGCTTTTCTAGACAGGCATTACCAGTTTGTAGCTCTTACCTTTGGGTTAACTACAGCCCCAAGAATCTTTATGGAGGTTCTGGGGTCGCTTTGGCGGTCCTTAGACTGCGGGGCATAAAATTGGCCCCTTATTTAGACGACATCCTGATACAGGCGTCAAACATCCAAGTTGCCAAGTTTCATACGCACGTAGTAATGGCATTTCTGAGATCGCATTGGTGGAAAGTGAACAAGGAAAGAGTTCTCTATCCCCAATCTCAAGGGTTTCCCTCCTAGGGATTCTGATAGATTTTGTAGAAATGAAAATTTACCTGACGGAGTCAAGGTTGTCAAAGTTTCTAAATTTCTGCCGTGTTCTTCATTCCATCCGCGCCCTTTGGTGGCTCAGTACATGAATGTAATCGGCTTAATGATAGCGGCAAGGGACATAGTATCGTTTGCACGCCTACTTTTCTGATCGCTGCAACTATGCATGCTCAGTCAGAGGAACGGGGATTACACAGATTTGTTCTCCTGTTAAATCTGGACCAAGAGATCAGAGATTCTCTTCTCTGGTGACTATCTCGGGTCCATCTGTCCAAGGGTATGACCTTCCGCAGGTCAGATGGGACAATTGTTACAACAAGATGCCAGCCTTTTAGGTTGGGATACAGTCTGGAACTCCCTGAAGGCTCAGGGATAGTGGACTCAGGAGGAGACCCTCCTTCTAATGAATATTCTGGAACTGGGAGCGATATTCCATACTCTTCAGACTTGGCCTCAGTTAGCAACTCTGAGGTACATCATATTTCAGTCGGACAATATCACGACTGTGGCTTACATCAACCATCAAGGGGGAACAGAAGTTCCCTAGCGATGTTAGAAGTCTTAAAATAATTCACTGGACAGAGACTCACTCTTGTCTATCAGCTATACATATCCCAGGTGTTGAGAACTGGGAGACGGATTTTCTAAGTCGTCAGACTTTTCATCCGGGGGAGTGGGAATTCCCTCCGGAGGTGTTTGCACAAAATCAAGCACGAGAGTGCTTTGGCGTTTTTGACAGCGCCTGCGTGGCCACGCAGGACCTGGTATGCAGATCTGGTGGACATGTCATCCTTCCACCACGGTCTCTGCTTCTGAGACAGGACCCTCTACCTCAGGGTCCTTTCAACCATCTAAATATAACTAATCTGAGTTGCACTGCCTGGAGACTGAACGTTTGATGTTATCTAAGCATGGCTTCTCCGAGTCAGTCATTGATACCTTAATACAGGCATGAAAGCCTGTCTCTAGGAAAATTTAACATAGATATGGTGTAAATATCTTATTGTTATGAATCCAAGGGTTACTCATGGAGTAAAGTCTGGATTCCCAGGATATTATCTTTTCTCCAAGATGATTTTGAGAAAGGATTGTCAGCTAGTTCCTTAAAAGGACAGATTTCTACTGTCTATTCCTTTGCACAAGCGTCTGGCAGGTATTCTAGACGTTCAGGCTTTTGGTCAGGCGTTGGTTAGAACCAAGCCTGTGTTTAAAACTGTTGCTGCGCCATGGAGCTTAAACCTGGTTCTTAAGGTTCTTCTAGGAGTTCCGTTTGACCTTTTTCATTCCATAGATATCAAACTTTTATCTTGGAAAGTTCTTTCTTGGTAGCTATTTCCTCGGCTCGTAGAGTCTCCGAGTTATCTGCGTTACAATGTGATTCTTCTTATCTGGTCCTCCGTACGGATAAGGTAGTCCTACGTACCAACCTGGGTTTTTACCTAAGGTGGTATCTAACAAGAATATCAATCAAGAGATTGTTGTTCCGTTCTTGTATCCTAATCCTTCTTCAAAGAAGGAACGTCTATTACACAATTTGGACGTGGCTCGTGCTTTAAAGTTTTTCTTTCAAGCTACTACAGATTTTCATCAAACATTCACCTTGTTTGTTGTCTATTCTGGACAGAGGAGAGGTCAAAAGACTTCAGCGACCTCTCTGTCCTTTTGGTTAAAAAGCATAATTCATTTAGCTTATGAGACTGCTAGACAGCAGCCTTCTGAAGGGATAACAGCTCATTCTACTAGAGCTGTGGTTTTTACTTGGGCCTTTTTAGAAGGAGGCTTCTGTTGAACAGATTTACAAGACGGAGTCTTGGTCTGCGCTTCATACTTTTTCAAATTTAACAAATTTGATACTTTGCTTCTTCGGAGGCTATTTTTGGGAGAAAGGGTTTTTTACAGGCAGTGGTCACTTCCGTTTAAGTACCTGCCTTGTCCCTCCCATCATCCGTGTACTTTAGCTTTGGTATTGGTATCCCATAAGTAATGGATGATCCGTGGACTGGATACACTTAGCAAGAGAAAACATAATTTATGCTTACCTGATAAATTTATTTATCTTGTAGTGTATCCAGTCCACGGCCCGCCCTGTCCTTTTAAGGCAGGTTTAAATTTTAATTAAACTACAGTCACCACTGCACCCTATGGTTTCTCCTTTTTTGTCTTGTTTCGGTCGAATGACTGGATATGACATGTGAGGGGATTTGCTATATAGCAGCTCTGCTTGGGTGATCCTCTTGCAACTTCCTGTTGGGAAGGAGAATATCCCATAAGTAATGGATGATCCGTGGACTGGATATACTACAAGAGAAATAAATTTATCAGGTAAGCATAAATTATGTTTTTATTGGACAGAGGCTGCACCTTACTTTGGGTAAGTATCATCATTCCAAAGCATCCATTCGCCAGGGCATATCTGCTTTCTTCTTATTGGCTCAATCTTTAACTGAGCACGAATTACAAACTAACAATATTCAGAGCTAGATGATTTGAAAAAATAAAAAATGTTATATTTAATCTACACATTCATTCATATCGTCATCCATACTTACTATACAATTATACACATTTTGCCATTTACGGCAGACAGGAACAGCCTAATTTATTAAATGGCTAAACATTTATCTTATTTGGTAATTACCTCAATATCAAAATAAATATTGTTATTCAAAGAGACCGCCAACATCACAAAACAGTATAAAGACATGCCTAATTTCTCTTGTAAGGTGTATGCAGTCCACGGATCATCCATTACTTGTGGGATATTCTCATTCCCAACAGGAAGTTGCAAGAGGACACCCACAGTAGAGCTGTTATATAGCTCCTCCCCTAACTGCCATATCCAGTCATTCTCTTGCAACTCTCAACACGCATGGAGGTAGTAAGAGAGAGCGGTGAAAAATAGTTAATTTTCTTCAATCAAAAGTTTGTTATTTTTAAATGGTACCGGAGTTGTACTATTTTATCTCGGGCAGAAATAGAAGAAGAATCTGCCTGAGTTTTCTTTGATCTTAGCAGGTTGTAACTAAGATCCATTGCTGTTCTCACATATGTCTGAGGAGAGAGGTAACTTCAGCGGGAGAATGGCGTGCAGTTTACTCTGCTATGAGGTATGTGCAGTTACAATTTTTTCTAGAATTGGAAATGCTAGAAAATGCTGCTGATACCGGATGAATGTAAGTTAAGCCTAAATACAGTGATTTAATAACGACTGGTATCATGCTTACTCTCAGGGGTAATACCCTTATAAAAATGCAATATAAAACGTTTGCTGGCATGTTGAATCGTTTTTATATATGCTTTGGTGATAAAACTTTATTGGGGCCTAGTTTTTTCCACATGGCTGGCTTTATTTTTGCCTAGAAACAGTTTCCTGAGGCTTTCCACTGTTGTAGTATAAAAGTTACAGTTGGTGCAGTTAAAATTACAAACTGTGACATCCAGCTTCCCTCATGTGTCCCCTGAATGCTATAGGACATCTCTAAAGGGCTCAAAGGCTTTCTAAAGTCATTTATTGGGGAAGGTAGGGCCACAGCAGGCTGTGGCAGTTTGTTGTGTCTGTTAAAAAACGTTTTTTTTTATCCGTTTTTTGAATTAAGGGGTTAATCATCCATTTGCAAGTGGGTGCAATGGTCTGTTAACTTATTACATACACTGTAAAAATTTCGTTTGATTTACTGCCTTTTTTCACTTTTTTTTTTTTTGCTTGTTAACTTAATTTAAAGTGTTTTCCAAGCTTGCTAGTCTCATTGCTAGTCTGTACAAACATGTCTGACATAGAGGAAACTCCTTGTTCATTATGTTTAAAAGCCATGGTGGAACCCCCTCTTAGAATGTGTACCAAATGTACTGATTTCACTTTAAGCAATAAAGATTATATTCTGTCTTTAAAAAATTTTATCACCAGAGGAATCTGACGAGGGGGAAGTTATGCCGACTAACTCTCCCCACGTGTCAGATCCTTTGACTCCCGCTCAAGGGACTCACGCTCAAATGGCGCCAAGTACATCTAGGGCGCCCATAGCGATTACTTTACAAGACATGGCGGCAGTCATGGATAATACACTGTCAGCGGTATTAGCCAGACTACCTGAATTTAGAGGTAAGCGAGATAGCTCTGGGGTTAGACGAAATGCAGAGCATACTGACGCTTTAAGAACCATGTCTGATACTGCCTCACAATATGCAGAAGCTAAGGAAGGAGAGCTTCAGTCTGTGGGTGATGTTTCTAACTCAGGAAAGATGATGCAACCTGATTCTGATATTTCTACATTTAAATTTAAGCTTGAACACCTCCGCATGTTTCTCAGGGAGGTTTTAGCTGCTCTGAATGACTGTGATACAATTGCAGTGACAGAGAA
This sequence comes from Bombina bombina, assembly GCF_027579735.1. Taxonomy (NCBI): domain Eukaryota; kingdom Metazoa; phylum Chordata; class Amphibia; order Anura; family Bombinatoridae; genus Bombina; species Bombina bombina. The sequence continues at coordinate 1,150,595,821 of NC_069501.1, read as the reverse complement.
ATTGTGTAGACTGGATAAATACTATGCAGTGCCGGTGTGTACTGATGTTTTTCCAATACCTAAAAGGTTTACAGAAATTAATAATAAGGAATGGGATAGACCAGGTGTGACGTTCTCTTCCCCTCCTATTTTTAGAAAAATGTTTCCAATAGATGCCACCACACGGGACTTATAACAGACAGTTCCTAAGGTGGAGGGAGCAGTTTCTACTTTTGCAAAGCGTACTACTATCCCTGTCGAGGACAGTTGTGCTTTTTTAGATCCAATGGATAAAAAATTAGAAGGTTACCTTAAGAAAATGTTTATTCAATAAGGTTTTATCCTACAGCCCCTTGCATGCATTGCTCCTGTCACTGCTGCTGTGGCGTTCTGGTTTGAGTCTCTGGAAGAGGCTTTACAGGTAGCGACTCCATTGGATGACATACTTGGCAAGCTTAGAGCACTTAAGCTAGCCAATTCCTTTGTTTCTGATGCCATTGTTCATTTGACTAAACTAACGGCTAAGAATTCTGGTTTTGCGATACAGGCGTGCAGGGCGCTATGGCTTAAATCATGGTCAGCTAACGTGACTTCAAAATCTAAGCTGCTTAACATTCCCTTCAAGGGGCAGACCCTATTCGGGCCTGGTTTGAAGGAGATTATTGCCTATATCACTGGAGGAAAAGGTCATGCCCTTCCTCAGGACAGGTCCAAATCAAGGGCCAAACAGTCTAATTTTCGTGCCTTTCGAAACTTCAAGGCAAGTGCGGCATCAACTTCCTCTAATGCAAACAAGAGGGAACTTTTGCTCAGTCCATGACGGTCTGGAGACCAAACCAGACCTGGAACAAAGGTAAGCAGGCCAAAAAGCCTGCTGCTGCCTCTAAGACAGCATGAAGGAACGACCCCCTATCCGGTAACGGATCTAGTAGGGGGAAGACTTTCGCTCTTCGCCCAGGCGTGGGCAAGAGATGTCTAGGATCCCTGGGCGTTGGAAATTATATCCCAGGGATATCTTCTGGACTTCAAAGCTTCCCCCCCAAAAAGGAGATTTCACCTTTCACAATTATCTGCAAACCAGATAAAGAGAGAGGCATTCTTACACTGTGTACGAGACCTCCTAGTTATGGGAGTGATCCATCCAGTTCCAAAGGAGGAACAGGGAGGGTTTTTACTCAAATCTGTTTGTGGTTCCCAAAAAAGAGGGAACCTTCAGACCAATTTTGGATCTAAAGATCTTAAACAAATCCCTCAGAGTTCCATCATTCAAGATGGAAACTATTCGTACCATCCTACCTATGATCCAGGAGGGTCAATATATGACTTCAGTGGATTTAAAGGATGCTTATCTTAACATTCCGATAACAAAGATCATCATCGGTTTCTCAGGTTTGCCTTTCTAGACAGGCATTACCAGTTTGTAGCTCTTCCCTTTGGGTTAGCTACAGCCCCAAGAATCTTTAAGAAGGTTCTAGGGTCGCTTCTGGCGGTCCTAAGGCCGCGGGGCATAGCAGTGCCCCTTATTTAGACGACATCCTGATACAGGCGTGAAACTTCCAAATTGCCAAGTCTCATACGGACGTAGTACTGGCATTTCTGAGATCGCATGGGTGGAAAGTGAACGAGGAAAAGAGTTCTCTATCCCCACTCACAAGAGTTTCCTTCCTAGGGACTCTGATAGATTCTGTAGAAATGAAAATTTACCTGACGGAGTTCAGGTTATCAAAGCTTCTAATTTCCTGCCGTGTTCTTCATTCCATTCCGCGCCCTTTGGTGGCTCAGTGCATGGAAGTAATTGGCTTAATGGTAGCGGCAATGGACATAGTGCCATTTGCACGCCTACATCTCAGACCGCTGCAACTATGCATGCTCAGTCAGTGGAACGGGGATTACACAGATTTGTCCCCTCTACTAAATCTGGATCAAGAGACCAGGGATTCTCTTCTCTGGTGGCTATCTCGGGTCCATCTGTCCAAAGGTATGACCTTTCGCAGGCCAGATTGGACAATTGTAACAACAGATGCCAGCCTTCTAGGTTGGGGTGCAGTCTGGAACTCCCTGAAGGCTCAGGGATCGTGGACTCAGGAGGAGACACTCCTTCCAATAAATATTCTGGAAGAGCGATATTCAATGCTCTTCAGGCTTGGCCTCAGTTAGCAACTCTGAGGTATATCAGACTTCAGTTGGACAACATCACGACTGTGGCTTACATCAACCATCAAGGGGGAACAAGAAGTTCCCTAGCGATGTTAGAAGTCTCAAAGATAATTCTCTGGGCAGAGACTCACTCTTGCCACCTATCAGCTATCCATATCCCAGGTGTAGAGAACTGGGAGGCGGATTTTTTAAGTCGTCAGACTTTTCATCCGGGAGAGTGGGAACTCCATCCGGAGGTGTTTGCACAATTGATTCATCATTGGGGCAAACCAGAACTGGGTCTCATGGCGTCTCGCCAGAACGCCAAGCTTCCTTGTTACGGATCCAGGTCCAGGGATCCCTAGGCGACGCTAATAGATGCTCTAGCAGCGCCCTGGTCCTTCAACCTGGCTTATGTGTTTCCACCGTTTCCTCTGCTCCCTTGAATGATTGCCAAGGTCAAGCAGGAGAGAGCATCGGTGACTTTGATAGCGCCTGCGTGGCCACGCAGGACCTGGTATGCAGATCTGGTGGACATGTCATCCTTTCCACCATGGACTCTGCCTCTGAGACAGGACCTTCTACTTTAGGGTCCTTTCAACCATCCAAATCTAATTTCTCTGAGACTGACTGCCTGGAGATTGAATGCTTGATTTTATCAAAGTGTGGCTTCTCCGAGTCAGTCATTGATACCTTAATACAGGCACGAAAGCCTGTCACCAGGAAAATTTACCATAAAATATGGCGTAAATATCTTTATTGGTGTGAATCCAATGGTTACTCATGGAGTAAAGTCAGGATTCCCAGGATATTATCCTTTCTCCAAGAAGGTTTGGAAAAGGATTGTCAGCTAGTTCCTTAAAGGGACAGATTTCTGCTCTGTCTATTCTTTGCACAAGCGTCTGGCAGATGTTCCAGACGTTCAGGCATTTTGTCAGGCTTTAGTTAGAATCAAGCCTGTGTTTAAACCTGTTGCTCCACCATGGAGCTTAAATTTGGTTCTTAAGGTTCTTCAAGGAGTTCCGTTTGAACCTCTTCATTCCATAGATATCAAACTTTTATCTTGGAAAGTTCTTTTTTTGGTAGCTATTTCCTCGGCTCGCAGAGTCTCCGAGTTATCTGCCTTACAATGTGATTCTCCTTATCTGATTTTCCATACGGATAAGGTAGTCCTACGTACCAAACCTGGGTTTTTACCTAAGGTGGTATCTAACAAGAATATCAATCAAGAGATTGTTGTTCCATCCTTGTGTCCTAATCCTTCTTTAAAGAAGGAACGTCTATTACACAATCTGGACGTGGTTCGCGCTTAAAGTTTTACTTACAAGCTACTAAAGATTTTCGATAAACATCTGCTTGCTTTGTTGTCTACTCTGGACAGAGGAGAGGTCAAAAGGCTTTGGCAACCTCTCTTTCTTTTTGGCTAAGAAGCATAATCTGCTTAGCCTATGAGACTGCTGGCCAGCAGCCTCCTAAAAGGATTACAGCTCATTCTACTAGAGCTGTGGCTTCCACTTGGGCCTTTAAAAATGAGGCTTCTGTTGAACAGATTTGCAAGGCGGCGACTTGGTCTTCGCTTCATACTTTTTCAAAAATTCTACAAATTTGATACTTTTGCTTCTTCGGAGGCTATTTTTGGGAGAGAGGTTTTACAGGCAGTGGTACCTTCCGTTTAAGTACCTGCCTTGTCCCTCCCTTCATCCGTGTACTTTAGCTTTGGTATTGGTATCCCACAAGTAATGGATGATCCGTGGACTGGATACACCTTACAAGAGAAAACACAATTTATGCTTACCTGATAAATTTATTTCTCTTGTGGTGTATCCAGTCCACGGCCCGCCCTGTCATTTTAAGGCTGGTAATTTTTTCATTTTAACTACAGTCACCACTGCACCCTATGGTTTCTCCTTTCTCTGCGTGTTTTCGGTCGAATGACTGGATATGGCAGTTAGGGGAGGAGCTATATAACAGCTCTTCTGTGGGTGTCCTCTTGCAACTTCCTGTTGGGAATGAGAATATCCCACAAGTAATGGATGATCCGTGGACTGGATACACCACAAGAGAAATAAATTTATCAGGTAACCATAAATTGTGTTTTTAGTACACGTCAAAACAGAAAGGAAGGAAAAGGGGCTCATTTCAAAAAAGAGGTGAACTCCATTTTCTCATTTAACCCTTTAGGGAACAGTGTATTTAAGTTGTACATCCACCGGGTTTCTTTTTGCAACAAAATCGTGTCAATATCTCCTCCTCTTTTGCTAACTTTTACTGACTCAATTCCAAGGAATTGTAAATCATCTATCTTTGATTGGTGGTACTGGGCAAAATGCCTAGCAATGGGACTAGCAATGTTAAAATCTTTGCTGTCATCACGATGTTCAGTAATTCTAGAGCGAAACTCTCTATAGGTTTTTCCCACATAAAAAGAGGGCATGAACAAGATAAAAGATATATCACTCCTGTAGTTGAGCAATTGATGAAAGATTTTATTTTGTACGTTTTCATAGTGTTACCTGTAAATGTTTTAGTTTTTTTCACAAAATCACAGCACACACAATGATTACAGGGTGAGCATCCCACAATTTTTTGAGAGTGTGCTTCCAACCAATTAATATCACGAGTTTGATTAAATTCACTACTGACTAACAAGTTTTTCAGATTATTTGCTCTACGTGCCGTCATAAGGGGATAATCCCCAACATATTCATGAAGGACAGGGTCAATTGATAGTAAATGCCAATTTTCTTGCAAAATATTTCGGATTTTTCCCCAATGAGAATTAAATTTGGTAATGAAACGAATTTTAGTAGCTGCAACATCACTCTTCTGTGTCTTATTTTGAAACAGGAGATCCCTCCTGTCCATGTGCTTGGCTCTAAAAAGAGCTCTCTTAACACATCTCTTAGAGTACCCTCTGGCCTAGAATCTATCTGACATCTCAACAGCCTGCCTGTTAAAGGTCTGGTCATCAGTGCAGATTCTTCGTAACCGCAAAAATTGCCCGTAAGGGATACTTTTCTTTAGGTTCTTCGGATGATGACTGGATCCCAACAGCAAGCTGTAGGTTTCCGGTACACTTCTGTTACTACCATACCATTTTTACGACTTACCAAGAGATCCAAAAAACTGATTTCGTTAGCACTATAATTACATGTTAGAAAGATGTTAAGTTCATTTCGATTTAAAATACAGGTAGCCCTCAGTTTACGCCGGGGTTAGGTTCCAGAAGGAATGGTTGTAAATTGAAACCGTTGTAAATTGAAACCCAGTTTATAATGTAAGTCAATGGGAAGTGAGGGAGTTACGTTCGAGGCCCCTCTCAAAATTGTCATAAGTAAGACCTAATACATTATTTTTGAAATAAAGATTTTAAATGCTGAACAGCATTATAAACCTAATAAAATAATCACACATCACAGAATATATAATTAAACTAAGTTAAATGAACAAACACATTTGCTAAACAGCATTATAAACCTAATAAAATAATCACACAACACCGACTTTACATGCATTTTTCTGCAAACAGTTCTTTCTATGCATTCCAATCTGGACTGATTTATAGACAGGAAGATCTTGTTCCTTTGAAATCTGCTCGATAGCTCAGGTCTGGTTAAACTGATTAATTTCAGCTTGCTTGGCTTGCATATTTTTTCTGCAACACAAGCGGACAGCTTCACCTACTGGCTATTTTAATCAATGCACTACTTCTCAATGCTTTTCAATAGCAGTCACATGACTGAAAAAAAAGGTTGTTATTCTGAAACGGTGCAAATTGAACCATTGTAAACCGAGGGCCACCTATAGATACAAATTGAAGCAATTCCTGCTCAGTTCCATCCCAAAGGATGAGTATGTCATCCACATAACGAATCCAGAGGGCCACATGTGCATCGACCCAGTCCACATGTTCACCAAATACAATATTGTTTCCCCACCAACCAAGGTGGAGGCAGGCATAGGTCGGTGCACATGTGGCCCCCATGGCCGTTCCTCGCTTCTGTCGAAACAGCTTTCCATTAAAAAGAAAAATATTATTAGTCAAGACAAACTCCAAAAGACTAATTACAAATTGTGTATGTCTGGAGTACCCTAATCCTCTAGTTTCCAAAAAGGATTTACAAGCCTCTATTCCTACGAAATGAGGAATCGAGGAATATAGGGATTCGACATCCAGAGAGACAAGTAGCATACCTTCAGATATCATTATCCCATCATGTTTTTTAATGACGTCAGTAGAGTCCTGAACAAAAGTTCTAAGTTCATTCACAAAAGGTTTTAAAAAGAAATCCACATACCTGCTAACCCCTTCAGTAGGGCCACCAATCCCGGAAATAATAGGGCGACCGGGAGGTTTTTGAAGGGACTTATGGAGTTTGGGAATCCAGTAAAAAAACGGAATTTTAGGTTTAGCATTGTAAAGGAATCCTTGTTCTTGGGTGGTAATTAAATTTGATCTCCTAGCATCATTAATGAGAAATAACAACTCATTATGGGATTTTTGAAAATCATCCATGGTGACAGAAACATATTGATCATGATCCAAAAGTTGGCGCATAGCTTCACTAATATAATATTTTTGATCAAGGATTACAAGTTCTTTATGGAACATCAGTTCCTCAAGAGCATGACGTTCTCCTTTAGAGAGATTGTCATTAATAATTCCAGTGAATTGGATTTGTGAAAATTGATCAATGACACTCTGCACAAATACAGCAATGTTGAGAAAGAGGGCATGTACGTGGACTTCTTTCTAAAATCTGTTCTGGGATAAATAGTATTACACTCACCTGTGGACTCAAAGGCTAGACTCTCTAGATTGTGTAAGGCTTCTCTGTCACCACTACCACTATAATCAATGGTAGTGCGGGGAGTCATTATTTTTTTAAGTGCAAGTTTCCGTGCAAACAGATTTAGGTCTTTTGTAATCTCAAATAGATCCAATTTATTTGACGGACAATAACTTGAACCCTTTTCCAGGAGTTTTATGTGTTGCTGATTTAAAGGGAAAGAGGACAAGTTAACTATATTAGATGTTTGATCACCAGGTGGCTCACCTAAAATAGATGAAATACCAGGCTCTAATTGAACCTCAGCCTGTTTCTGGTGATCATGTAGTGTCCCCTGTTTCTCCTCCCTCCCCCATCTCTCCTTTCTTGAGGGGGCCTTCGCGTGTCTCCGCTTCCCCCCTCTCCTAGTCCTACTCCTAAAGGGCTCCTGGTTAGATTCTAAACTTATATTTCTTCTGTTAAGTGTGATCAGTCCACGGGTCATCATTACTTCTGGGATATTACTCCTCCCCAACAGGAAGTGCAAGAGGATTCACCCAGCAGAGCTGCATATAGCTCCTCCCCTCTACGTCACTCCCAGTCATTCTCTTGCACCCAACGACTAGATAGGATGTGTGAGAGGACTATGGTGATTATACTTAGTTTTATATCTTCAATCAAAAGTTTGTTATTTTAAAATAGCACCGGAGTGTGTTATTATCTCTCTGGCAGAGTTTGAAGAAGAATCTACCAGAGTTTTTGTTATGATTTTAGCCGGAGTAGTTAAGATCATATTGCTGTTTCTCGGCCATCTGAGGAGAGGTAAACTTCAGATCAGGGGACAGCGGGCAGATGAATCTGCATAGAGGTATGTAGCAGTTTTTATTTTCTGACAATGGAATTGATGAGAAAATCCTGCCATACCGATATAATGTCATGTATGTATACTTTACACTTCAGTATTCTGGGGAATGGTACTTCACTAGAATTACACTGTAAGAAATACATAAAGCTGTTTAATAACTAGAGATTATGTTTAACGTTTTTGCTGGAATGTAAAATCGTTTTCATTTACTGAGGTACTGAGTGAATAAATGTTTGGGCACTATTTTTCCACTTGGCAGTTGCTTAATCTGTTTTCTGACAGTTTCTGTTCTCCCTCACTGCTGTGTGTGAGGGGGAGGGGACGTTTTTTTGGCGCTTTTACTACGCATCAAATATTTCAGTCAGCAACTCATTGTATTCCCTGCATGATCCGGTTCATCTCTACAGAGCTCAGGGGTCTTCAAAACTTATTTTGAGGGAGGTAATTTCTCTCAGCAGAGCTGTGAGAATTATAGTTTGACTGAGATAAAAAACGTTTATTCTGTAATTTGTTTCCTGCTTTCAGAATTTGTTATCTTTGCTAATGTGATTAAACCTTTGCTAAAGTTGTGTTATTTACAAGGATTGAGGCTATAACTGTTTCAATTTATTAATTTTCAACTGTCATAGATCTTCTGTGCTTCTTAAAGGCACAGTACGTTTTAATATTATTCTAATTGAATTGTATTTCCAAGTTACAAGTTTATTTGCTAGTGTGTTAAACATGTCTGATTCAGAGGATGATACCTGTGTCATTTGTTGCAATGCCAAAGTGGAGCCCAATAGAAATTTATGTACTAACTGTATTGATGCTACTTTAAATAAAAGTCAATCTGTACAAATTGAACAAATTTCACCAAACAACGAGGGGAGAGTTATGCCGACTAACTCGCCTCACGTGTCAGTACCTACATCTCCCGCTCAGAGGGAGGTGCGTGATATTGTAGCGCCGAGTACATCTGGGCGGCCATTACAAATCACATTACAGGATATGGCTACTGTTATGACTGAGGTTTTGGCTAAATTACCAGAACTAAAAGGTAAGCGTGATCACTCTGGGGTGAGAACAGAGTGCGCTGATAATATTAGGGCCATGTCAGACACTGCGTCACAGGTGGCAGAACATGAGGACGGAGAACTTCATTCTGTGGGTGACGGTTCTGATCCAAACAGACTGGATTCAGATATTTCAAATTTTAAATTTAAACTGGAAAACCTCTGTGTATTACTAGGGGAGGTGTTAGCGGCTCTGAATGATTGTAACACAGTTGCAATACCAGAGAAAATGTGTAGGTTGGATAAATATTTTGCGGTACCGACGAGTACTGAGGTTTTTCCTATACCTAAGAGACTTACTGAAATTGTTACTAAGGAGTGGGATAGACCCGGTGTGCCGTTCTCACCCCCTCCGATATTTAGAAAAATGTTTCCAATAGACGCCACCACAAGGGACTTATGGCAAACGGTCCCTAAGGTGGAGGGAGCAGTTTCTACCTTAGCTAAGCGTACCACTATCCCGGTGGAGGATAGCTGTGCTTTTTCAGATCCAATGGATAAAAAATTAGAGGGTTACCTTAAGAAAATGTTTGTTCAACAAGGTTTTATATTGCAACCCCTTGCATGCATTGCGCCGATCACGGCTGCAGCGGCATTCTGGATTGAGTCTCTGGAAGAGAACATTGGTTCAGCTACTCTGGACGACATTACGGACAGGCTTAGAGTCCTTAAACTAGCTAATTCATTCATTTCGGAGGCCGTAGTACATCTTACTAAACTTACGGCGAAGAATTCAGGATTCGCCATTCAGGCACGCAGGGCGCTGTGGCTAAAATCCTGGTCAGCTGATGTTACTTCTAAGTCTAAATTGCTTAATATACCTTTCAAAGGGCAGACCTTATTCGGGCCCGGGTTGAAAGAGATTATCGCTGACATTACAGGAGGTAAAGGCCATGCCCTGCCTCAGGACAAAGCCAAAGCCAAGACTAGACAGTCTAATTTTCGTTCCTTTCGTAATTTCAAAGCAGGAGCAGCATCAACTTCCTCTGCACCAAAACAGGAAGGAGCTGTTGCTCGCTACAGACAAGGCTGGAAACCTAACCAGTCCTGGAACAAGGGCAAGCAGACTAGGAAACCTGCTGCTGCCCCTAAAACAGCATGAATTGAGGGCCCCCGATCCGGGATCGGATCTAGTGGGGGGCAGACTTTCTCTCTTCGCCCAGGCTTGGGCAAGAGATGTTCAGGATCCCTGGGCGCTAGAGATAATATCTCAGGGATACCTTCTGGACTTCAAATACTCTCCTCCAAGAGAGAGATTTCATCTGTCAAGATTGTCAACAATCCAGACAAAGAAAGAGGCGTTTCTACGCTGCGTACAAGAGCTCTTGTTAATGGGAGTAATCCATCCAGTTCCACGATCGGAACAGGGACAGGGGTTTTACTCAAATCTGTTTGTGGTTCCCAAAAAAGAGGGAACTTTCAGACCAATCCTGGACTTAAAGATCCTAAACAAATTCCTAAGAGTTCCATCGTTCAAGATGGAGACTATTCGGACAATTTTACCTATGATCCAAGAGGGTCAGTACATGACCACTGTAGATTTAAAAGATGCTTACCTTCACATACCGATTCACAAAGATCATTATCGGTACCTAAGGTTTGCCTTCCTAGACAGGCATTACCAGTTTGTGGCTCTTCCATTCGGATTGGCTACAGCTCCAAGAGTCTTCACAAAGGTTCTGGGTGCTCTTCTGGCGGTACTAAGACCGCGGGGAATCTCGGTAGCTCCATACCTAGACGACATTCTGATACAAGCTTCAAGCTTTCAAACTGCCAAGTCTCATACAGAGTTAGTGCTGGCATTTCTAAGGTCACATGGATGGAAGGTGAACGAAAAGAAAAGTTCACTCGTTCCACTCACAAGAGTTCCCTTCCTGGGGACTCTTATAGATTCTGTAGAAATGAAGATTTACCTGACAGAGGACAGGCTAACAAGACTTCAAAGTGCTTGCCGCACCCTTCATTCCATTCAACACCCGTCAGTGGCTCAATGCATGGAGGTAATCGGCTTAATGGTAGCGGCAATGGACATAGTACCCTTTGCACGCTTACACCTCAGACCACTGCAACTGTGCATGCTAAGTCAGTGGAATGGGGATTACTCAGACTTATCCCCTTCTCTGAATCTGGATCAAGAGACCAGAAATTCTCTTCTATGGTGGCTTTCTCGGCCACATCTGTCCAGGGGGATGCCATTCAGCAGACCAGACTGGACAATTGTAACAACAGACGCCAGCCTTCTAGGTTGGGGTGCCGTCTGGAATTCTCTGAAGGCTCAGGGACAATGGAGTCAGGAGGAGAGTCTCCTGCCAATAAACATTCTGGAATTGAGAGCAGTTCTCAATGCCCTCCTGGCTTGGCCCCAGTTGACAACTCGGGGGTTCATCAGGTTTCAGTCGGACAACATCACGACTGTAGCTTACATCAACCATCAGGGAGGGACAAGAAGCTCCCTAGCTATGATGGAAGTATCAAAGATAATTCGCTGGGCAGAGTCTCACTCTTGCCACCTGTCAGCAATCCACATCCCGGGAGTGGAGAACTGGGAGGCGGATTTCTTAAGTCGTCAGACTTTTCATCCGGGGGAGTGGGAACTTCATCCGGAGGTCTTTGCCCAAATACTTCGACGTTGGGGCAAACCAGAGATAGATCTCATGGCGTCTCGACAGAACGCCAAGCTTCCTCGTTACGGGTCCAGATCCAGGGATCCAGGAGCAGTCCTGATAGATGCTCTGACAGCACCTTGGGACTTCAGGATGGCTTACGTGTTTCCACCCTTCCCGTTGCTTCCTCGATTGATTGCCAGAATCAAACAAGAGAGAGCATCAGTGATTCTAATCGCACCTGCGTGGCCACGCAGGACTTGGTATGCAGACCTGGTGGACATGTCATCCTGTCCACCTTGGTCTCTACCTCTGAAACAGGACCTTCTGATACAGGGTCCCTTCAAACATCAAAATCTAACTTCTCTGAAGCTGACTGCTTGGAAATTGAACGCTTGATTTTATCAAGACGTGGGTTTTCTGAGTCAGTTATTGATACCTTAATACAGGCTAGGAAACCTGTTACCAGAAAGATTTACCATAAGATATGGCGTAAATACCTATATTGGTGTGAATCCAAAGGTTACTCTTGGAGTAAGGTTAGGATTCCTAGGATATTGTCTTTTCTACAAGAAGGTTTAGAAAAGGGTTTATCTGCTAGTTCATTAAAGGGACAGATCTCAGCTCTGTCCATTCTGTTACACAAACGTCTGTCAGAAGTTCCTGACGTCCAGGCTTTTTGTCAGGCTTTGGCCAGGATTAAGCCTGTGTTTAAAACTGTTGCTCCACCATGGAGTTTAAACCTTGTTCTTAATGTTTTACAGGGCGTTCCGTTTGAACCCCTTCATTCCATTGATATAAAGTTGTTATCTTGGAAAGTTCTATTTTTAATGGCTATTTCCTCGGCTCAAAGAGTCTCTGAATTATCAGCCTAACATTGTGATTCTCCTTATTTGATTTTTCATTCGGATAAGGTAGTCCTGCGTACTAAACCTGGGTTCTTACCTAAGGTAGTTACTAACAGGAATATCAATCAAGAGATTGTTGTTCCTTCTTTATGCCCAAATCCTTATTCAAGGAAGGAACGTCTACTGCACAACCTGGATGTAGTCCGTGCTCTAAAATTTTACTTACAGGCAACTAAGGAATTTCGACAAACGTCTTCTCTGTTTGTCATTTACTCTGGGCAGAGGAGAGGTCAAAAAGCTTCCGCTACCTCTCTTTCTTTTTGGCTTCGTAGCATAATTCGTTTAGCTTATGAGACTGCTGGACAGCAGCCTCCTGAAAGAATTAGAGCTCATTCTACTAGAGCTGTGGCTTCCACTTGGGCCTTCAAGAATGAGGCCTCTGTTGAACAGATTTGCAAGGCTGCAACTTGGTCTTCGCTTCATACTTTTTCCAAATTTTACAAATTTGACACTTTTTACTTTATCGGAGGCTATTTTTGGGAGAAAGGTTCTTCAGGCAGTGGTTCCTTCTGTATAAAGAGCCTGCCTATCCCTCCCGTCATCCGTGTACTTTTGCTTTGGTATTGGTATCCCAGAAGTAATGATGACCCGTGGACTGATCACACTTAACAGAAGAAAACATAATTTATGCTTACCTGATAAATTCCTTTCTTCTGTAGTGTGATCAGTCCACGGCCCGCCCTGTTTTTAAGGCAGGTAAATATTTTTTAATTTATACTCCAGTCACCACTTCACCCTTGGCTTTTCCTTTCTCCTTGGTCGAATGACTGGGAGTGACGTAGAGGGGAGGAGCTATATGCAGCTCTGCTGGGTGAATCCTCTTGCACTTCCTGTTGGGGAGGAGTAATATCCCAGAAGTAATGATGACCCGTGGACTGATCACACTACAGAAGAAAGGAATTTATCAGGTAAGCATAAATTATGTTTTTCAGGATGAAGCGCATGTGCCCATGCGCGAAACGCGTTAGATGGAGCTCACCTAGCCTTCAGAAGCCTGTTCTGCAATAAACTTTATTATCGACCTTTGGACTCAGCTTTCCTCTTTTCCTCATTTCGTTTTCAGGATCAGAGTCAGCTTCTGAGCCATGAGTTCCTGAGTCATAGTAGTTCCTACTATTAAATCTATTCCGATAGATATACACTTTATTCCTCTTATAGTCATCCTGATCTCTGAGTTTTCGTCTTTTTCTTAATTTAATCTCACTTTGCAACTTCTCAATCAGCTTTTGGGTCTCTTTATTTAACTTATCAAAAGATGAGTCATTAACATAATATTGCAGCTTGTCATAGATAGTATCAACCTCAACTTTACATTGTTCTAATTTTTTCTCATCCTCAGCAATCATTGAGGTAATTAGATCCAATGAACATTTTGTTAAAATTTAATTCCATTTGATGAGAAATTCATTATTCGCATCAATTCCTCTCAAATTAATTCCGGGGTCTAATCTGATCCTAAGTCCTCTAGGTATAATTTCCATTTTAAGATAATTAGATAGACTTTGATATTCCCATTTAACTTTCACCTGTTAGCTTTTTTTTGTAACATTTTAAAGGCCGAAACCACATCATTAATGAGTTCCTCCTCCCCTTCAATCTGAGCACTCTCCTTCAATGTAAATGCCTCTGAAATATCAGTGTTCCAACGTTCATCAGCCAGTTTAAATGCCATTGTGATGTCAACAATCTCTACAAATGCACAATATTCCAAATATTCAAATTGTTTAATTAGATTAAACACATATATTTAAATAGTCAAGGAGCAAATCTAAAAAAGTAACAAAATATTTGTGTAGTACATAGAGGGAGCAATTACTAGAAACTCAATGGTTACAAGAACTCCTATTTAGAGCTAATATGCGAAAACATGAAAAAAAACATTTAGTACAGCTCACCTCACCTCGCTGCATCACTTTAAAGTGTTTCAACATTTGGGTATCATGGCTCTTTAAAATTGCATTCCTTATCTGAATCATGAGAGTTTAATTTTGACTAGACTGTCTCTTTAATTCTACCCAATTGTTTGCAACTGAATGACTGCTATAAACTGTCTGCCTTTTACAACGTGCTATGTAAGTGTATTATAGAAAATGTTTTTTGTGTTTTTTTCTACAACAAGCTAAAATTTTAGCACATGGTTCATCTGCTTCTGACCAATACATCCTGCAGCAATCTTTTATATTTCGTTTACTCAGGTCACAGCTCAATTACTTTTTCTTGCCGTATAGTTACATTTATATCTTTTCGCTATTTCATGAGCAGCACACCTGAATTTTTAATGTGGAATAAAACGCCTATATCTTCAAGTGCATGTTTGGCATAAAATAGAATGTCCAGTATGTTTGAGAGCATAATAAATTATTTCCTTTCACGTCGATTGCTGACACTATGTAATTGACTTATTTGTGGGAATAATACAATATCCCTTATCTCACAAAAATCTAATGAATTCCCATTTCCCTTATTGTATATGCTACGGTAGAAGTTTCTGCAAGTACAGCACAAAAATAAGAATGAAGCTCTGCATTATTGCAGAGTTAATTTGCTCCATGATCTAATAGTGTAATGTTCAAGAATTCATTCTAATCACACATTATTGTTGTTCTCTTTTTTTCTCTGTCTATGTTGATTTTTCACAGACGTATACTTGTGAGAGAGAGAATTATATTTGTAACCCAGCCGTGTGATACAGTCTGCGCACACAATTGTAGCGCTTTATATAATTATATGATTCTATGCAGCCTGCCTTGCACCAATCTGCTCTGTTGCATTAGTGCTGCGTAGGCTGCTTTTTATGCTCCGTGGACTTCCTGTTGCCCAGTTCTACTTAGGCTCTTATGACACCCGAGGATACACACTTAATTAGCCTAATATAGGTAAGTTAGCCACATAAAATTAGATGTAATAGACATGACATATGCCTATGCCAAACTGTATAAGCTTGACCATAAAGAAAAATAAACATATACAGTTAAATTAAACATAAAAAAGCCTTTATGTAGGTTACTGTTACCGAAGAAACATTCTTATGTCAAACTTTTCCTTTAAGATTCACAAAGCAGGATCTTTTTCATTCACATCAAATAGATTAACCCTTTAAGGACACAGCTTTCAGTTTTCTCAATTGTTTTATGACACAAAAATTCCATCATATGTCCTTAAGAGGTTAAATAAACGGTTCAAAACATAACTTTCTTTTACAAACAGGAAATATGTCCCCAAAGAAACTACTAACCTTGGGCAGAACTACTATAGCTCTAAGTAATGTGACCTTTTATAATAAGCTCTGGTAAGACATGATTATTAACCCTTTGCGTGCTAAGCACTTTTCCACCTGGGTGCTAAGCTGTTTTAAGTGTATTTGAAATATTTTTTTTTTTAACTTTTTTTTTTTCCAGATCCCCAAGACTTACACTGTAGCTGCTTAGATGCCTGAGATACAGGCTTCTAAGCAGCATGCCCCCTGCTCCTATACTTAACATTGTGAATTACAAATAAAGTTGCATGGTGACGTCACCGCACATAGCGTGAAGCCCCAGCGATCTCTGTCACTATGCAGGCCCGATCGCCGAGGTAGGAGCGAGTGGGAGCCCCCAGATCTCCCTCAAGATGGGAGAGTGCTAGTGACGACTCTGAGCCGTCGTTAGCACCAGAGTGGGAAACTCTGCGACGGCTCAGAGCCGTCGTTGGCACTCAAGGGGTTAACAAAATCTTAAAGGGATATTAAACATTGCTCCTATAGTAAAAACAAATATGTTAAATTAAAGTAAACCTAAAAAGAAACATTGTGTAAAAGACAGCAAACAACTTACGGTTTCTTTGCAAAATGAGCACTTAGAATTTCTTATTGTAACCCCTGCTATCCGGTAGATAAGGGAACAGACATCTTTCTGCCACTTCTGACCATGAACAAAACAGACTTACTATCTCTCTTTATCTGAATACTAAACTAGTTCATGCTACTCTAGAAGTTTTTATGACATTAAGCTTTAAATTCCTTCCTGCCAAGGCCCCAGCCGCCTTGTATTGCTGTGATAGGATTACAATTAATACATATTGCAATGATTTATATTAAAGTGATTTTAAATTTTAGACTTTAAGAATGTTGCAATGAAAAATGTATTGGTGTACAATCAAAACCGCATTATTATTTTTTAAAAAAAGTGTATATATATATTTTATATTACAAGATTTATAATCCTACTTGGTATCTTATGTTCCTCCGCCCCCTTCATTTCCTTTTCTGGCTGGGTTATGACAAAGAGAGCAGTCCCACCTACTCTCTACATAATTTACCTA
Source organism: Bombina bombina (assembly GCF_027579735.1). Taxonomy (NCBI): domain Eukaryota; kingdom Metazoa; phylum Chordata; class Amphibia; order Anura; family Bombinatoridae; genus Bombina; species Bombina bombina. The sequence continues at coordinate 1,150,579,207 of NC_069501.1, read as the reverse complement.
AGGACATTCAAAGAGCTGGACTTCAAGAGAGTCATATGACACACACACACACACACACACACACACTGATTGGATGTTCATTGGAATTGTCATTAAAAAAAAGAGTTCACCCCAGTGCACCGGCATAACATTGTAATAGAAACATTATTATAGGCACAAATTTAACCCTTTTCACTGAGAGATTATAAAAAAGGTACACACATACTTTTTTAATGGCATTAGATTAGCTAAAGTTTACCATCATTTTAAATATAACACACTGCTTAGTGTTTTTTTTTATTTAATTACAACAATGAAATAGACTGTATAACATCCCTTTAAAAACAGATGCTAAAGTTACTTAGTGTAAGAACACATAGCAATAATTCCCACCAAGCTGCAAGCAGTGTATATAACCCCAAACTATGTGACAGTACATTAGCTTCTCTTATGTAAGGCAAATCTCTTTCTTGCTACATATCCGCATAAAATACCCAATGGTAACTTCACCACTCTCCTGTGTCTTTATATAGACATCATTTTTTTTAAATATGGTTGTCAGGTCATTCACTCCACTGGCCCTCTTTAAAGCCGCATTTGTTTCTAGGTGTCAGCCTGTTCAGAACTTTCTCTCAGAATCCTTTTCACAATTGTGATCAGGGAACTGAAGACCATGCATCACTTTTAAGCGAGGGCCTGCGACCATTTAAATTGTGTAAATCCTAGAAGTTTAAAAACATTTTTGAGTATTATGTTTTGCATAAAGGTTTAATCATCTAAACATAAAGATAATGTATAGATGCCAAGTATGCATAAAATGTGATTGTTTGCAGCTACAATTCACTGCTTCATTTTTTTTTTTTTTAAACCTTTATAGTAAAGAAGACACGTTACAATAATCAGATATAAAATAGTGCATCATACTAGATAAAATATTACATACAAATTTAAGTAATAACAATAAGTGTCAGAGTAAGGGTCAAAAAGCCCCCTTACATTAATACATGACATAATAAAAGAGAAAAAAAAAAGAGCAATACAAAATAGAGAAGACAAAGGTCAGCCATGTATAAAGCCAGTTGCGGAAGAACGAAGATAACAGACTACACTTGTGCCATATTTCTGATCATTCTTCTCCTTTACTCATCTTTTACGGATAATACCCCCCCAAAAAGAAAAAAAAAAAAATAATACTAATGAGCCCAACTCTCTCCCCTCCCCTCCCCCCCCCCCCCCCGGACACCTCACTCCGTATCCGACGCCCAATACCCAGGGAAATGACCCGCCAGAATATTTATCAGAACAAACTCAGCATCTCTAAATGGTTTGATCAAAGTTTAAAAACATTTTTGAGTATTATGTTTTGCATAAAGGTTTAATCATCTAAACATAAAGATAATGTATCGATGCCAAGTATGCATAAAATGTGATTGTTTGCAGCTACAATTCACTGCTTCTTCTAATCTTATTAGGCATAATGACACTTCCATTATCATATCTTGTAGATTTATGTGCTCGGTTCCTTAGCTTTTTAGGCTTGTCAAAAAAACAAGGTTTAAACAAAAGTACCTGATCCATCTTCCATCGTTATTAATGTTTCACATAAACAACCTTTTCAAGTATATCTTATATCTAAACTAAATATTTCTTTAAAAAAAAATGCTTGCTTTTTATCCCAAGAATAAATACAATATTCAACAGAAATTATAGTCAGTGCTCCATATGTGATATTCAAGCGTATTACCTTTGTCTTAACATATGGTTGGTATCTGATTGAAAATATAGAACAATCTAAAGTGCTAACAAGACTAGAAAAACTAATTTCCTGTTTGTTCTTTCTTAAAAATTTCCCACTGCCAATTTGCTGTCCTTACGGTATGTGAACTGTGCAATAAAGCCTCACTTTTGACAATTTAGAGAATATTCATAGGCCAGCTATAACAAACAATTTGTTGACCTTTTTTTTGCCACAAAGAATCTTAGTTTTATCAGTTAAGTGTATTAAAGGGACAGTCTAGTCAAAATTAAACTTTCATGATTCAGATAGGGCATGCAATTTTAATCAACTTCTGTACATCATTTTTATTGCTAAGGAAATATTGAATGAAACATTGAACAATGCTGGAGAGACAGAATGGCCTTTTCTTTCCATAAGGCAGGGAGAGTCCACAACTTTATTCCTTACTGTTGGGAAGTACAACACCTGGCCACCAGGAGGCAGCAAAGACACCCCAGCCAAAGGATTAAATATCCCTCCCACTTCCTCTATCCTACCAGTCATTCCACCGAGGGAACAAGGAAAAGTAGGAGAAACGTCAGGGTATAAAGGTGCCAGAAGAAAGTATAAAATGGGAGCCGCCCAAACAAAATATATCTTACGTGCGGGGTAATTGACTCTCCCTGCCAGGAAAGAAGGGAACTTCTCGCAGTTATTCTTTGCCTTTCGTCACTAGATGAGGTGGCAGAGAAGTGTCAGAAGATTCGGATAGTCCTGTAATGGGTATGTTCCCTTCAAGAGAGGACTGGAGTTTTAAGTAATCATAAAAACCTCTCAGTGAGAGTATTGATGAAAGTTAGAGTCTGGAGATGCAGGGAAAGTTTTTCTACGAAACCATCCAGGCTGTTGGCTAACAGCTCCTGAGTTTCGCTGCTTGCTTTTAATCACTCAGGTCCCTGTCAGAGCATTGCTACAAGGCTGTCACACTTGAGAGGCTGTATCTGTTCCACAGAATGGACCCTAGAGGGTAAGTCGGCTTTATTGTTATAGCAGGGACTCCTGTATAGGGTCACAATGTGACTCCTCTATACCTCAATAGGATCAAGGGTACATATCTCCTTTTAGGGAGATTATTGGGAACAGTTATGGGGATTTTTATGTTCTGCATGAGGCTTGGGCTCATAAGACTGTGTGCTTTTGGCTTGGGAACAGACAGTTTCACTTTCGTTTTTGAGTGTTGCACAGCTCATATTAGCTTAATACTCTTTTGCATAGCAGGGAAACTCCTGTCTTGTGCACCACGTGACCGGGTGCGGCCTTTGTAAAGGTGCCTGTTTATATTAAAAATGCTTATTTTTTGTAACGTTTTTTTATTCCATCTCTGGAATTACATACCAAAGCTATGGAGGACTCTGATACTACGTTAGAGGGTTTCACTCCTTCTATAGTGAATAATACCTTTTCTCCAACATTGGTGTGTCCGGTCCACGGCGTCATCCTTACTTGTGGGATATTCTCTTCCCCAACAGGAAATGGCAAAGAGTCCCAGCAAAGCTGGTCACATGATCCCTCCTAGGCTCCGCCCACCCCAGTCATTCTCTTTGCCGTTGCACAGGCAACATCTCCACGGAGATGGTTAAGAGTTTTTTGGTGTTTAAATGTAGTTTTTATTCTTCTATCAAGTGTTTGTTATTTTAAAATAGTGCTGGTATGTACTATTTACTCTGAAACAGAAAAGGATGAAGATTTCTGTTTGTAAGAGGAAGATGATTTTAGCAGACAGTAACTAAAATCGATTGCTGTTTCCACACAGGACTGTTGAGATGAAGTAACTTCAGTTGGGGGAAACAGTTAGCAGACCTTTCTGCTTAAGGTATGACTAGCCATATTTCTAACAAGACCATGTAATGCTGGAAGGCTGTCATTTCCCCTCATGGGGACCGGTAAGCCATTTTCTTAGTCAAATATAAAAGAATAAAGGGCTTAAAAAAGGGCTTAAAAACTGGTAGACATTTTTATGGGCTAAAACGATTGCTTTATTGGGGCATATTATGCAGATTGTAGCTTATAATTGGCATTATAATCTTGGGGAACGTTTAAAAAACGGCAGGCACTGTGTTGGACACCTTTTTTAGTCTGGGGGCCTTTCTAGTTGTAGACTCAGCCTCATTTTCGCGCCATTACTGCACAGTTGTTTTTGGAGAGCAAGGCATGCAGATGCATGTGTGAGGATCTAAGAATCACTAAAAAAGCTTCTAGAAGGCGTCATTTGGTATCGTATTCCCCTCTGGGCTTGGTTGGGTCTCAGCAAAGCATATAGCTGGGACTGTATAGGGGTTAAATTTATAAACGGCTCCGGTTCCGTTAATTTAAGGGTTAAAGCTCTGAAATTTGGTGTGCAATACTTTTAATGCTTTAAGACACTGTGGTGAAATTTTGGTGAATTTTGAACAATTCCTTCATACTTTTTCACATATTCAGTAATAAAGTGTTTTCAGTTTGAAATTTAAAGTGACAGTAACGGTTTTATTTTAAAACGTTTTTTGTGCTTTGTTGACAAGTTTAAGCCTGTTTAACATGTCTGTACCATCAGATAAGCTATGTTCTATATGTATGAAAGCCAATGTGTCTCCCCATTTAAATTTATGTGATAATTGTGCCATAGTGTCCAAACAAAGTAAGGACAGTAATGCCACAGATAATGATATTGCCCAAGATGATTCCTCAAATGAGGGGAGTAAACATGATACTACATCATCCCCTACTGTGTCTACACCAGTTATGCCCACACAGGAGGCCCCTAGTACATCTAGTGCGCCAATACTTATTACCATGCAACAATTAACGGCTGTAATGGATAACTCCATAGCAAATCTTTTATCCAAAATGCCTACTTATCAGAGAAAGCGAGATTGCTCTGTTTTAAACACTGAAGAGCAAGAGGACGCTGATGATAACTGTTCTGACATACCCTCACACCAATCTCAAGGGGCCATGAGGGAGGTTTTGTCTGATGGAGAAATCTCAGATTCAGGAAAAATTTCTCATCAAGCTGAACCTGATGTTGTGACATTTAAATTTAAATTAGAACATCTCCGCGCACTGCTTAAGGAGGTGTTATCTACTCTGGATGATTGTGACAATTTGGTCATTCCAGAGAAATTATGTAAGATGGACAAGTTCCTAGAGGTTCCGGTGCCCCCCGACGCTTTTCCTATACCCAAGCGGGTGGCGGACATAGTAAATAAAGAGTGGGAAAGGCCCGGCATACCTTTTGTTCCCCCCCCTATATTTAAGAAATTATTTCCTATAGTCGACCCCAGAAAGGACTTATGGCAGACAGTCCCCAAGGTCGAGGGGGCGGTTTCTACTCTAAACAAACGCACTACTATTCCTATTGAAGATAGTTGTGCTTTCAAAGATCCTATGGATAAGAAATTAGAGGGTTTGCTTAAAAAGATTTTTGTACAGCAAGGTTACCTTCTACAACCAATTTCATGCATTGTTCCTGTCACTACGGCAGCGTGTTTCTGGTTCGAAGAACTAGAAAAGTCGCTCAGTAAAGAATCTTCGTATGAGGAGGTTATGGACAGAGTTCAAGCACTTAAATTGGCTAACTCTTTTGTTTTAGATGCCGCTTTGCAATTAGCTAGATTAGCGGCGAAAAATTCAGGGTTTGCTATCGTGGCGCGCAGAGCGCTTTGGCTAAAGTCTTGGTCAGCGGATGTGTCTTCCAAGACAAAATTGCTTAACATTCCTTTCAAAGGTAAAACATTATTTGGACCTGATTTGAAAGAGATTATTTCAGACATCACTGGGGGAAAGGGCCACGCCCTCCCACAGGATAGGTCTTTTAAGGCTAAAAATAAGCCTAATTTTCGTCCCTTTCGCAGAAACGGACCAGCCTCTAATTCTGTATCCTCTAAGCAAGAGGGTAATACTTCACAACCCAAACCAGCCTGGAAACCAATGCAAGGCTGGAACAAGGGTAAGCAGGCCAAGAAGCCTACCACTGCTACCAAAACAGAATGAAGGGATAGCCCCCGATCCGGGACCGGATCTAGTGGGGGGCAGACATTCTCTCTTTGCTCAGGCTTGGGCAAGAGATGTTCAGGATCCTTGGGCGCTAGAAATAGTTTCTCAAGGTTATCTCCTGGAATTCAAGGAACTACCCCCAAGGGGAAGGTTCCACAGGTCTCAATTATCTTCAAACCAAATAAAGAGACAGGCATTCTTACATTGTGTAGAAGACCTGTTAAAGATGGGAGTGATACATCCAGTTCCAATAAGAGAACAAGGAATGGGATTTTATTCCAATCTGTTCATAGTTCCCAAAAAAGAGGGAACATTCAGACCAATTTTGGATCTAAAGATCCTAAACAAATTTCTCAGGGTACCATCGTTCAAAATGGAAACTATTCGAACGATCCTACCTACTATCCAGGAAAATCAATTTATGACTACCGTGGATTTAAAGGATGCGTACCTACATATTCCTATCCACAAGGAACATCATCAGTTCCTAAGGTTCGCTTTTCTGGACAAGCATTACCAGTTTGTGGCACTTCCATTCGGATTAGCCACTGCTCCAAGGATTTTCACAAAGGTACTAGGGTCCCTTCTAGCGGTTCTAAGACCAAGGGGCATTGCAGTAGTACCTTACTTGGACGACATCCTGATTCAAGCGTCGTCCCTGTCAAAAGCAAAGGCTCATACGGACATCGTTCTAGCCTTTCTCAGATCTCACGGATGGAAGGTGAACAAAGAAAAAAGTTCTCTGTCCCCGTCAACAAGAGTTCCCTTCTTGGGAACAATAATAGATTCCTTAGAAATGAGGATTTTTCTGACAGAGGTCAGAAAATCAAAACTTCTAAGCTCTTGTCAAGTACTTCATTCTGTTCCTCGTCCTTCCATAGCGCAGTGCATGGAAGTAATAGCATTGATGGTTGCAACAATGGACATAGTTCCTTTTGCACAAATTCATCTAAGACCATTACAACTGTGCATGCTCAGACAGTGGAATGGGGATTATACAGACTTGTCTCAGACGATTCAAGTAGATCAAAAGACCAGAGATTCACTCCGTTGGTGGCTGACCCTGGACAATCTGTCACAGGGAATGAGCTTCCGCAGACCAGAGTGGGTCATTGTCACGACCGACGCCAGCCTAGTGGGCTGGGGCGCGGTCTGGGAATCCCTGAAAGCTCAGGGTCTATGGTCTCGGGAAGAGTCTCTTCTCCCGATAAACATTCTGGAACTGAGAGCGATATTCAATGCTCTCAGAGCTTGGCCTCAACTAGCAAAGGCCAAATTCATAAGGTTTCAGTCAGACAACATGACTACCGTTGCATATATCAATCATCAGGGGGGAACAAGGAGTTCCCTGGCGATGAAAGAAGTGACCAAGATAATTCAATGGGCGGAGGATCACTCCTGCCACTTGTCTGCGATCCACATCCCAGGAGTGGAAAATTGGGAAGCGGATTTTCTGAGTCGTCAGACATTCCTTCCGGGGGAGTGGGAACTCCATCCGGAAATCTTTGCCCAAATAACTCAATTATGGGGCATTCCAGACATGGATCTGATGGCGTCTCGTCAGAACTTCAAGGTTCCTTGCTACGGGTCCAGATCCAGGGATCCCAAGGCGACTCTAGTAGATGCACTAGTAGCACCTTGGACCTTCAACCTAGCTTATGTATTCCCACCGTTTCCTCTCATCCCCAGGCTGGTAGCCAGGATCAATCAGGAGAGGGCCTCGGTGATCTTGATAGCTCCTGCGTGGCCACGCAGGACTTGGTATGCAGACCTGGTGAATATGTCATCGGCTCCACCATGGAAGCTACCTTTGAGACAGGACCTTCTTGTTCAGGGTCCATTCGAACATCCGAATCTGGTTTCCCTCCAACTGACGGCTTGGAGATTGAACGCTTGATTTTATCAAAGCGTGGGTTTTCAGATTCTGTAATAGATACTCTGATTCAGTCTAGAAAGCCTGTAACTAGAAAAATTTACCATAAAATATGGAAAAAATATATCTGTTGGTGTGAATCTAAAGGATTCCCATGGAACAAGATAAAAATTCCTAAGATTCTATCTTTTCTACAAGAAGGTTTGGAGAAAGGATTATCTGCAAGTTCTCTGAAGGGACAGATCTCTGCTTTATCTGTTTTACTTCACAAAAGACTGGCAGCCGTGCCAGATGTTCAAGCATTTGTTCAGGCTCTGGTTAGGATCAAGCCTGTTTACAGACCTTTGACTCCTCCCTGGAGTCTAAATCTAGTTCTTTCAGTTCTTCAAGGGGTTCCGTTTGAACCCTTACATTCCGTAGATATTAAGTTACTATCTTGGAAAGTTTTGTTTTTGGTTGCAATTTCTTCTGCTAGAAGAGTTTCAGAGTTATCTGCTCTGCAGTGTTCTCCGCCCTATCTGGTGTTCCATGCAGATAAGGTGGTTTTGCGTACTAAGCCTGGTTTTCTTCCGAAAGTTGTTTCCAACAAAAATATTAACCAGGAGATAGTTGTACCTTCTTTGTGTCCGAATCCAGTTTCAAAGAAGGAACGTTTGTTACACAATTTGGACGTAGTCCGTGCTCTAAAATTCTATTTAGAGGCTACTAAAGATTTCAGACAAACATCTTCCTTGTTTGTTGTTTATTCTGGTAAAAGGAGAGGTCAAAAGGCGACTTCTACCTCTCTTTCCTTTTGGCTTAAAAGCATTATCCGATTGGCTTATGAGACTGCCGGACGGCAGCCTCCTGAAAGAATCACAGCTCACTCCACTAGGGCTGTGGATTCCACATGGGCCTTCAAGAACGAGGCTTCTGTTGACCAGATATGTAAGGCAGCGACTTGGTCTTCACTGCACACTTTTGCCAAATTTTACAAATTTTATACTTTTGCTTCTTCGGAGGCTATTTTTGGGAGAAAGGTTTTGCAAGCCGTGGTGCCTTCCATTTAGGTGACCTGATTTGCTCCCTCCCTTCATCCGTGTCCTAAAGCTTTGGTATTGGTTCCCACAAGTAAGGATGACGCCGTGGACCGGACACACCAATGTTGGAGAAAACAGAATTTATGCTTACCTGATAAATTACTTTCTCCAACGGTGTGTCCGGTCCACGGCCCGCCCTGGTTTTTTAATCAGGTCTGATGAATTATTTCCTCTAACTACAGTCACCACGGTATCATATGGTTTCTCCTATATATATTTCCTCCTGTCCGTCGGTCGAATGACTGGGGTGGGTGGAGCCTAGGAGGGATCATGTGACCAGCTTTGCTGGGACTCTTTGCCATTTCCTGTTGGGGAAGAGAATATCCCACAAGTAAGGATGACGCCGTGGACCGGACACACCGTTGGAGAAAGTAATTTATCAGGTAAGCATAAATTCTGTTTTTATATTGTGAGGAGGCTGTGGTCTGCCTGCCTGCTCAATTTTGTTTCAATTACCTAAGCACTGTTTTAAAGTTTAAGAAGGGAGCCAAGTCTGCCAATGCCCATAGCACAATCAGTCCCTCTGAGCCATCAGGATTCTATGACCTGAGAGATTTCTGCCCTGTGTACGCAAACCGCTTCACATGCAGGTTCCCGCGGCACAGCTAATTCTCCATCTGGAGGGGGGCCTTTTTCCTGCGGGCTTTACCGTGCAGCTATAATCGGCGGTGTCTGCGGCCATGTCCTATCTATCTCTGGGAAACGTAAGAGAAAGGTTAAATATAGTTCTCCAGTTTTAGAGTCATCTAATTCTTATCGGATGTAGCCTGTATGTCTCATCTATTTGAGGATGAGTTAACCTCTGTAGTGTCAGAGGGTGAACTCTGTTACTAAGTCTCCTCCGGTGGAGGAACCCTCCTTTAGATTCAAAATTGAACATTTGCGGTTTTTACTAAATGAGGTTCTGTCTACGCTAGAGGTTCCAGAGGCTAAGCTACCTGAGGAACCTAAGATCCCTAAGTTAGACAGGGTCTATGAAGACAGGAAGGTCCCACAGACTTTTCCTGTACCAGTTCGTATGGCGAACATTATTAGTAACTAATGGGAAAGAATCGGAACTTCCTTTACTCCCTCTGCAGCTTTTAAGAAATTGTTCCCGGTCCCTGGATGGCGCCATTTCAACGCTAGCTAAGCGTACTTCGATAGTTTGTCCTTAATAGAGCCTATGGACAAGAAGTTGGAAACTTTCCTGAGGAGAATGTTTCAACACACAGGCTTTTTATTCCAACCTGCAGCAGTAGTCGCGGTGGCGGGAGCAGATACCTACTGGTATAACTCTGTCTGAACTTATTGAGGTGGAATCTACCCTCAAGGATATTCAGTAGAAAATTAAGGCATTAGGAATTGCTAACTCCTTCATCTGTGATGTGAATATGCAAAATATTCACTTGAACGCAAAGACTTCAGATTTTGCATTTCTAGCCCGCCGGGCTCTCTAGTTGAAGTCTTTGTCTGCGGATATAACTTCTAAATCCAGGTTACTTTCTCTCCCCTTCAAGGGGAAGATCTTATTTGAACCAGATCTGGACTCCATCATTTCCACAGTTACCGGAGGGGGAGCTTTCCTCCCACAGGATAAGAACAGAACTAAGGGGCGACAGTTGTAGAATTTTCGTTCCTTTTGTTCGGACAAGTCCTAACGATTTTAATCCTCATCCAAGCCTGAGCAGCCCAATAGTACTTGGAAGCCGGCTCAGTCCTGGAACAAGTCAAAACAGAAAAAGAAGCCCGCCGATAACAAGTCGGCATGAAGGGGCTGCCCCTGATCTGGGATAGCATTGAGTAGGGGGCAGATTTTCGCTTTTCTCAGACGCTTGGTTTCAGGATGTTCAGGACCCTTGGATTCTTAAGGTCGCATCTCAGGGATACCGGATAGGATTCAAGTCCCACCCGCCCAGGGGCAGATTCCTTCTCTCCTTACTGCAACAAGACCAGAGAAGAGGACTCCCTTTTTAGGTTGTGTACAGGACCTATTCTGCATCAGAAAGAAGTCTGGGGTTCTATTCAAACCTCTTTATGGTTCCCAAGAAGGAGGGAACTTTTCATCCAATTCTGGATTTGAAGTGCCTCAACAAATTTCTAAGCGTCCCATCCTTCAAGATGGAGACAATAAGATCAATCCTTTCTCTGGTTCAGGAAGGACAGTTTATCACTACCATAGGAAAGAGAGTGATATTTCCTGCACTGAGTGTTTGTATGCTCTCTCAACCAAAAAGTTCCCCTCAGGAACTTTAGGGGTACAGTGAGAAGTTGGAGAAGGTTGAAAAAGCGCTATAGGAAGCTACTACAAACTAATGTGAGGGGGGCTTTATAGAAATATACAATAAATAAATGTCAGAGTATATTGAAAATATGGAAATTAATATGTCAAAGTATATAAAAATATATTATATTTATTCTTGCATAAAAGCGTATATAGACCGTGGATGCATAAAAGTGTGTGTGTGTATATATATATATGTATGCATGTGTATGTGTATGTGTGTATGTATATATATAATATATACATTATATATATATATATATATATATATATATTATATATTATATATATATATATATATATATATATATATACACATGTGTGTGTCACGTCAGCATATCTGTATTACAAACCAGTCTTAGTGGGTACAAAAATAGGTTGGCCAACCTCAGATAAAAATGGTATTATAAAATGCAGTATAGTGAAAACAGGATATTACTATGATACAAATAAATCAATAGATTAATCACTAAATATATACAGTAAACAATATAAATGTTTTATATTGTTTATTGTATATATTTAGTGATTAATCAATTTATTTGTATCCTGGAATGGGCGGAGACCCATTACCTCTTCTTCCCCGTGTGGTGGATCGGATCAAGCAGGAGCGAGCACCGGTGATTCTAATTGCTCAATCCTTGCTGCAAAGGACTTGGTTCCGGATCCATTGGGGATGTCCTCATCTCCTCCATGGAGGTAACCCTGTCACAGGGTCCTGCTACTACAGGGTCCCTTCCTACATCAAATTCTAGATTCTCTGAGGCTGACTGCGTGGAGATTGAACGCTTAGTCTTAGCCAAGAGAGGTTTATCTGAGAGTGTTATTGACACTTTGATTCAAGCTTGTAAGCCGGTTACTCAACGCTTCTACCATAAGGTGTGACAGACTTATCTGCACTGGTGTGAAGAGCGTGGTTTTTCTTGGCATAAGGTTTATGTTGCAAGTATTTTATCCTTTCTCCAGGATAGACTGTAGAAGGGTTCCCAGATGGGACAGCTATCAGCCCTGTCGGTGTTGCTGCACAAGGGATTAGCAGAACTTCCGGATGTGCAGTCCTTTGTTACAGCCCTGACTAGGATCAGGCCTGTGTTTAGAAGGGTGGCTCCGCCTTGGAGTCTCAACCTTGTTCTTCGTGTGTTGCAGCAGGCTCCGTTTGAGCCAATGCATACTGTTGACATTAAACTGTTATCCTGGAAGGTTTCTGTTGGCTATTGCCTCTGCTCTCACAGGGTCTTGGAGATTTCTGCCTTGCAGTGTGATCCCCCTTACCTTGTTTTTCACGCTGATAAGGCGGTTTTACATACTAAGTTAGGTTTTCTTCCTAAGGTGGTGTCAGATCGTAACATTAATCAAGAGATTGTTGTTCCTTTCTTGTTTCCTAATCCTTCCTCGGTGTAGGAACGTTTGCTTCACAATCTAGATGTGGTTCATGCCCTGAAATTTTACCTTTAAGCTACTAAGGAGTTCAGACAATCTTCATCTTTGTTTGTCATCTATGCAGGTAAATGTAGAAGTCAGAAGGCCACTACGTCTTCCTTGTCTTTCTGGTTGAGGAGTGTCATCCGCCTAGCTTATGAGACATCAAGACAACAGCCTCCTGAGAGGTTTACGGCTTATTCCACTAGAGCAGTAGCTTCTTCCTGGGCTTTTAAGAACGAGGCCTCTATGGAGCAGATTTGTAAGGCGGTTACCTGGTCCTCCTTCCATACTTTTTTTTTTAAATTTTACAAGTTTTATGTTTTTGGGAAAAAGGTTTTGCAGGCTGTGGTGCCCTCAGATTAGGGTCCGCCTCCTTTTTGTTCCCTTTCATTATTTCTTTAGTGTCCTCTGGAGCTTGGATATGGTAAGGAATGAAGTTGTGGACTCTTCCTGCCTTATGGGGAAAAAAACTAAATGTATGCTTACCAGATAAGTTCCCTTCTTTCCTGGCAGGGAGAGTCAACTACCCCGCACGTAAGAGATATTTTGTTTGGGTGACTCCCATTTTATACTTTCATCTGGCACCTTTATACCCTGATGTTTTTCCTACTTGTCCTTGTTCCCTCGGCCGAATGACTTGTAGGATAGAGGAAGTGGGAGGGATATTTAAGCCTTTGGCTGGGGTGTCTTTGCCTCCTCCTGGTGGCCAGGTGTTGTATTTCCCAAAAGTAAAGAATTAAGTTGTGAATTCTCCCTGCCAGGAAAGAAAGGAATTTATCTGGTAAGCATACATTTTGTTTTTTAAATTTTGTAGATTCAAAATTGAATTCCCCTTAAAATGTTTCTGTACCTTCAATGTTTTGTTTGCATGGTTTTCCTTTCATTTAAATCTGAAAATTGTAGGGTTTTTTCTGTTCCAGAGAGCCTGTAGTGCATTCTGTGGAATTCAGAACACTCACTTGTTTTATTGGTGCAGAAGCTGATGTATATCTGTCACTGCAAAGGAGAGGCTTTTTAAGGGGTGTGTTGCTGAACTGTAATTGCATGTCCTGAATAGCTCACAATCGTTAAATTACTACTATGTACTTTTTCAAATCTTTTCCACTCTTATTCTCTACATAGTCTATATTATAATGCACATATAGGAGATCTGTTGCCGGAGAATATATCATCTAATTAAAGGGACATGATACCCCAATGTTTATCTCAAAACAAAAAGTTTTCACACCCTACTGTAATGAGACTACTGCTACTTGCAAGGTAGTGTGCATTTGGCATGTTATTTTCCTATTCAGTAATCTCACCAAGATTTCAGTAAAAAATCTCATGAGATCACAGCAAAACACAGGATTACCTCGGCACTGCTAAAGCTGATTGGCTATAGTTGTTGTGTTTTTTTAAACTTGCAGCTGGATAGCAGCTGAATTATAACTGTTCACAGAGCACCTACTCTGGTGAGCTGAAGAAATTGTGAGGTAAAATATCTTTTTACATAGAGAGATGTTCAGGTGATATTTTCATATCTACTTTTTACAGTTATACTGCATCACTTTCAAGTGATTTAGTAATCCATGAGACACAGCCATGCAACAGAAACAAAGTATAATACAGTAGAGTACAACGTATTACTGGCATTTTGTACAAGTTCTTAAAATAATATTTACCGTAACGTTCATAGTTTGTACAATATATTGTGTTCCCAGTTGTAATCATACAGTGAAAAAGCCACAAGGTTTTGTAAATGTTCTTTTTCAGTGTAATTTTCCAAAAACTATAAAACCTAAAGGTCATTTATAATCTCTTCTGGAAAGCAGATTAGTGACAAACAGTAGCATCAGAGAGCACTTTATCTCTTTTCCCCCCCAAATTAAATTTATTGTATTTGGCCGAAAGCTTTAATATCAGCACACTTAAAGGAAGGTAAGGAAAAAAGATAGAAAATAGAAGAAAACTGACGTTTTAAAGTTTTATTCCAGAAAGTTTCAAAAAGGAAAATGCTCTTGTGTTAGAGCATTTTAATATTGCACTATTATTTGTATATAACTTTGATTAACCCCTGCATAGCTAGCTGAACAGATCTGCTGAGCCAATGACAAGAGCCATATATGTGCAGCCACTGACTGAAAAGCCTCTTAAAATTACATGCTTTCTCTGAATCCTGAAAGTTTTTAATTTTACTTTTATACAATAAGGTTTCCTATTATAAGCCTTTGAAGAGATAATTTAATTTAAGGGGTATTGTAGTGTAACAAAAATAACTTTAGACCATTTTTAAGCAAAATCCTTCTTTTACTATGTACATAAACTCCTGCAAAGTGGTTGAACACAAAGTCAGTTGTACCCAATCAGTAGCAGGTATATAAGTAAACAAAATCAAGGGGGCACTTTATAAAGCCACTAGCCACAATATGGAATTTGTCTTGTGTTTGCCTGAATGTTCCCTCGTATTTGTCAAAAAAATCAATCCCTGTATACAGTGTTATCTGAAATTCACAGGGTTCTCTGCATATGTCACCCTGTGCACTATAAAATAATACATTTTAAATAAGGATATAGTCCTTGGTATACACACGTATCTCCAGATCTTCCAATGTCTAATTTCAGATGACCTCAAGATAAAAGGTAAGTGAAATAGGGAAGTTCTGTGATAACAAATATATATGACATATATTTAGTACCGTTCTCTCACACTGTAGAGCTAATGACTGAGCTTTCAGTAATATGCGTCTATGTAAATCCCGCTCCACCATTGGCAAGGCAACAGGATCCAAGAAACTCACATTTATTAAAAAATATATACCATACTACCAAAACTTACCTCTTTTGCTGATTACCCTTAAAAGTACCACGAGCTCTCATTGACAACTATCAGTCCCCTCTAAACTACTGTGTTTGGGCAAATTCCTGTGCCTGAATATTGATGTCTATCCTACAAGCTCAACTAGATAAGGGAGGCCTTGGTTATCCTAACCTTAAACTCTATTATGAAGCAGCAATGCTCTCCCACATCTCAGCCTGGGGTACCAAAGGCGAGCACCCAAGAGGGTATGACCTTGAACAAGCTTCTCTCCCACATAGCATTCTACTTACAAATCTTATCTGGATACCACAACACTGTAAATCCTTGATCAGTAACATTAATTCATCATGGAAATCTATGTGGTTCAGACTTAGACACTCACTCCTAATTGTTTCCCACCCATCCCCAATACAAAGTGTTAGAGACCTTTTACAAGGCATACCGGAATCTAATCCCAAATACTGGGACTGCCTAGATCTAAATGAGGGAAATGCACCCAAAACACTGGTCATTAGATATTAGACACTAAAAAGGTTATTCACTGCATAACTCTTTTCAAACTCTTTTTTTTTAACTCCTAACAAGATGGCACTGGGTCCCTCTCAGGTTACACAAGATGCCCCCTTTAAACCCCCCACTTGTTGGACATAGTGTGGAAACAAAGGAGACGACTTAAACATTTGGTGATCTTGCCCAATAATTCAATAATTATTGACTTAAGTCCTAGACCTGTGCTCCCGTTTAAGTCTACCCAATGGAAATAATCCAGAACTACATTAACTTCACCTAGAAATACCTAAACTCCCAAAATTACACAAATACCTCTACATATACATAATGATGGCAACCAAACTGTCGATAGCAAGACATTGGAAACAACTAGCGGCATCCACTTTAGCCAAAATCAGACATCCTTAAATATATTCGAAACAGGGAAGAAGCAGAATTCCTGAACATAGGATCCATGACCTGCACTGTGAGATATGGGGCCACTGGGATTCATTCACCCCATCTACTTAGGGAGATAAGCAAGACTTTCTAATACAGTAACCCTACACTAACCCCTAACACACTTTCCCCCTTTCTCTTCCCCCCTTTTTTTCCCCCTCTTCATTTCGAGATACCTGAAAAACAAGAGAGCATTTTGCGTCTTATTATTGTTTAAATAAGTACTTGAAATTGTTTATAATAAGAGTTGTTATATACTTGTTTTGAAATATGTAAATATATCATATATAACATAAGCTGGTCATGAGGAATTAATCGTCTCCTAAGTAGTGGACTTTTGCCAGCAGAATATAAAACAATACTTGGAACATCGCCTTACTCCTGTTTTTGTAAGCAGCACTTTCCTATGGACTCTGAATACTAAGTAATATGGACAGATGTACCTAATTGACTCATGACTGTATAACTATATATATATATATATATATATATATATATATATATGTGTGTGTGTGTGTTTCCTCAATAAAAAATAATAAACAAAAATAAATATATATATATATATATATATATATATATATATACACCATAAAAAGGACAATGATAAGCACACAGGCTATATGACCAGTTACAGTACAGATAAGATCTACAAATGAAAGACCACCATGTGGTATTCTGCGTTCTCAGCTGATAATGGATCAGTTCAATTCCGTCACTTTGTAAGTCCCTGTGTCCAAAATGGGTAAAACCTCCGATGTACGTTTCCCCACGAGGGCTTTTTCCAGGAGTTTGCTTTTCAGTATATATTATTTGTTTACACACTGTTGTCTCTGCATATGTGCCATGAAGGTCACCTGTTTTGGTTTGTCAGTTTTTATCCGCTACCAAAACAAAGCTCCAAAATGCAGCCCCTGAGGTTGCGCACTCCATAGGAATATAGAGGAGACTTGCATCGCTTTGTCTGCAGAGTAAGGAGATGACACATTCCAAGAGAAATCTAGCAACATAAGCTTGTTTAAGCCATAACATATTCAGATTGTCACAAATTTTATAGCTGCTCTAATGAAAAATAGAAGATATATAAAGTTTAAGAACACCGTGAAACATCAAATGGTTCAACTTGTGCGACCATGCAGACACTCTTTTCCGTGTGTGATCATTTGTAAAGCATCTTTATCCGCTGAAGAGAACATTTTCTCTTTGCTGCTAATACTGTCCCAGAGTCGTTTGGAATTTCAGATTTTGTATTCATAAAAAAGTTTTTTTGTTATATATAAATAAATACATTTTCCTAGGTGTGAAGAATGCATTCTCTTGTCAGGATTTTATTTGATAATTGTTGGCCGTGGTATCCGACGTTGGATAGTTCAGAATAAAATGAAACCATTTGAAGTGATGGGAAATCCAACATTATTGCATTTCAATAGTTGTTTGAGTGCATCTTAATAAAGTAATCTAGAACATAGGTGTTTGCTATTGGATCCAGGCTCAAAGCAGCAGCAGCGCGCTTTGAAATACATGGGGTGTGCGCTGCTTCTGTTTATGGCTGCACTACACTCCTGTCAATTAAAAAAAAAAAACTTTACTGAAGGAGGATGGCTGGAAAAAGTTATGATGGACAAATATAAATGTAAATTTGTATTCTAAGATAATTTATGTGCTAGATTATTTTACTAAGATATCCTCTAACTGCTATTACAATTGTGCATTACCATAATTTTACTAAAATACTCGTTTTCATTATTTATTTTAAATATTGTTTTAAAGTCGATATCTGTATTTTGTGATGGCTTTTACAACTTTTAGGCTTTGAACCTCATTTCTCTCTTGCTTTTATAAGTACTGAAATTGCTGTTAGATTTATTATCAGCAGTACTCATTTGCAACTTGGTAAATGTCAGCAGAGCTCATGCTAGCTTCTACCCACTTTTATAGGAGATGGCAATCAGTTTCTGGATAATATAGATAATCATGTATAGGTTTATAGCTGCAATAATATTGATCAGCCTTAAAGGGACATTTATTTCAAAATGTTGCTATCCATAAAACAATAATTTGAACAATTTTGCAATGCATTTTTAATATCAAGTAATCTAAACAACATTCAAAAAGTCTTTTCAAGAGGTATGTCCTGGGATAGCAACACAAGGCAAAGTTTTGAATCATTGTATTCTGTGTGCAAATATTTTGTAGAGCAGCAAATACTTTCTGATGCACAAATAAAAAAATATGACTTTAATGTCCCTATGGTACCATCTGTCAGACCCACTAATGTTGAAAAGATTGTCATTCTGTGCATTCATTTGCATATACAATGACATTATAGAAATCTATAATAATGTAGAAATTGTCTAATTTGAACATTGGTGTGCAAGACATATTTTTAATCAATTGCTCACTCTTTCTGAGAGTGAGATGATCTTGTATTATGTGTAACTATGAATTCTTGCTACTATTACTATGGAAATATAATAATCAAAAGTTACATCTTTTGAAATGTATTACAGCTGAGGCATTTTAGGTAATAAGAGAGCTGGTTTATTGTACTTTTCATATACTGTATATCATGGCAAACTTCCCGACACATGGGGCCTCGGATTAATATGTTAGAAGCCTTAATGGCCGCATATAAATTTATGGCTATTAAACTAGCAAATTTGATATTTTCTAAAAATGTCCTCCAGGGGCCGCAAAAACTGGTTCAGAGTGCCGCTTATAGCCCTCAGGCCACCAGTTGGCCATTTCTTATATATACAATCAGAAAATGTAGTACAGTACTTATGGTATACAGAAACTATTTGCAGTTTATAACATGTTCATTCAGTATGGCTATTTAGCTTTTGCTATAGTATTCCAGTTCTTTTAATGTGTTAGATCTGATAAATATAAACTCGCTGCAGAATTCGAAGCCACAAAGCTAGAGATTTGTGCATTTTCATTTTTGATTTCATAGTGTGATTTTACTGATCCGTAGTCTGATGTGGAGAGCAGACATTAAATAGTCTCGCAGTATGACTTGACAGCACTGAAAAATGTCTGCCCTTTTAAAGATTTAATTGCGTTAGATTATGGAAAAACCTGTAGTTATTGGCAAGACTAAAATACAGGTCTAGTTTACTAAATGAAAGGCACTAACTGTCCTGGAATTTGATGGTATCCTTGATGGACCAAGCACCTAAGTATTATCCTTCTTGTGCAGATTTTTAATTAAAGGGACAGTCTAGGCCCAATACTTATTCTTTATTACTTATTGTTACATACCAGACATGAATCTTGCAATGGGTTCCACATCTATAGGCTTACCAGAAGTCCCAGTTTGACTGGGATTGTCTCTGTTTGGAGGCGCTGTCCCAGTGTCCCACCCGATTGTTCATTCTGTCCCAGTTTGCCAGGTGTCCCTTATTTGACCGGACAGTCCAGTATTTCTGTTTGCTGTCTTTTTTAAAAAAACAGACATTTTTGCTTCCATTCTGTCCATGTGCCTTACTGACTGCCTGACAAACTTTGTTTACAGTCCGTAACACTGTAAAACTAAGTAGAGCAGCGCTGAATAGTGCAGAAGTGAGTGACGTCAGTCACAAATGTGCGGCCAGTGTGAGGGTAGGTAGGCAGCATGTGATGTACAAAGCACTATGGGACATGCAGTTGCCATGGTAGCAAGATGCCAACAGTCCACCCCGGGTGACACTTTAACCCCAGCAGTGCCAGTGACTAGGGCAGGGTATTCTCCTGGCACACCTTGCTTTGTGGTCACATAATGAGCATCAGGCTGCAAGCCAAGGGCTACTGCTGGTCACTGAGCAGGCATTGCTATAGCCGCAGCTACATTCGCTCAGTAGCAGACACTGTGTAAATAGCTATATATGTAACACATAATAAGAAAATGTGCAATACGCATTAAAACAAAATTAGACAGGTGCATATATTTGGGCACCCCAACAGAAATATTGCATCAATATTTAGTAGAGCCTCCTTTAGCAGAAATAACAGCCTCTAGACGCTTCCTATAGCCTGTAATGAGTGTCTGGATTCTGGATGCAGGTATTTTGGACCATTCCTCCTTGCAAAACATCTCCAGTTTAGTTAGGTTTGATGGTTGCCGAGCATGGACAGCCCGCTTCAAATCACCCCACAAATTTTCAATGATATTCAGGTATGGGGACTGGGATGGCCATTCCAGAACTTTGTACTTGTTCCTCTGCATAAATGCCAGAGTAGATTTTGAGCAGTGTTTTGGGTCATTGTTTTGTTGAAATATCCAGCCCCGGCATAACTTCAACTTTGTGACTGATTCCTCAACATTATTCTCAAGTATCTGCTGATATTGAGTGGAATCCATGCAACCCTCAACTTTAACAAGATTCCCAGTACTGGCACTGGCCACACAGCCCCACAGCATGATGGAACATCCACCAAATTTGACTGTGGATAGCAAGTGTTTATCTTGGAACGCTGTGTTCTTTTGCCGCCATGCATAACGCTCCTTGTTATGACCAAATAACTCGATCTTTGTTTCATCAGTCCACAGCACCTTCTTTCAAAATGAAGCTGGCTTGTCCAAATGTGCGTTTGCATACCTCAAGCGACTGTTTGTGGCTTGTGTGCAGAAAAGGCTTCTTCCGCATCACTCTCCCATACATCTTCTCCTTGTGCAAAGTGCGCTGAATTGTTGAACGATGCACATTGACACCATCTGCAGCAAGATGATGTTGTAGGTCTTTGGAGGTGGTCTGTGGGCTGTTTTTGACCGTTCTCACCATTCTTTGCCTCTCCGATATTTTACTTGGCCTGCTACTTCTAGTATTAACAAGAACTGTGCCTGTGGTCTTCCATTTCCTCACTATGTTCCTCACAGTGGACACTGACAGCTTAAATCTCTGCAATAGCTTTTTGTAGCCTTCCACTAAACCATAATGTTGAACAATCTTTGTTTTCAGGTCATTTGAGAGTTGTTTTGAGGCCCCGATGTTGCCAATCTTCAGAGGAGAGTCAAAGAGAACAACAACTTGCAATTGGCCGCCTTAAATACCTTTTCTCATGATTGGATGCACCTGTCTATGAAGTTCAAGGCTTAATGGGCTCACCAAACCAATTGTGTGTTCCAATTAATCAGTGCTAGGTAGTTACAGGTATTTATATCAACAAAATGACAAGGGTGCCCAAATGTATGCACCTGTCTAATTTCCTTTTGATGCATATTGCACATTTTCTGTTAAACCAATAAACCTCATTTCACTATTAAAATATTAGTGTCCTTCAGTTATTTAATAGATCAAAATGAAATTGCTGATCTAAACACCCAATTATTTATAAATTAAAATCATGGAAATTGTCAGGGGTGCCTAAACTTTTGCATACAACTGTATATAGATATATATGTGTGTGTGTATATATATATATATATATATATATATATATATATATATATATATATATATATATATATATATATATATATATGCAGGTGGCCCTTGTTTTACAACGGTTCAATTTACACCATTTCAGAATAACAACCTTTTTTTTCAGTCATGTGACTGCTATTGAAAAGCATTGAGAAGCATTATTAAAATAGCCAGTAGGTGGAGCTGTCCGCTTGTGTTGCAGCAAAGTCAAGCAAGCTGAAATTAATCAGTTTAACCAGACCTGAGCTATCGAGCAGATTTCAAAGGAACAAGATCTTCCTGTCTATAAATCAGTACAGATTGTAATGCAGAGAAAGAACTGTTTGCAGAAAAATGCAAGTGAAGTCTGTGTTGTGTGATTAATTTATTAGGTTTATCATGCTGTTTAGCAAATGTTTTGTTCATTTAACTTAGTTTAATTATATATTCTGTGTTGTGTGATTATTTTATTAGGTTTATAATGCTGTTTAGCATTTAAAGTCTTCTTTTCAAAGCTTTAAAAATAATGTATTAGGTGTTACTTATGACAATTTTGAGAGAGGCCTGGAACCTATCTTACATTATAAACTGGGTTTCAATTTACAACGGTTTCGATTTACAACCATTCCTTCTTGAACCTAACCCCGGCATAAACTGAGGGCTACCTGTATGTATATATATATATATATATAGTATGTATATATATATATAATTTTTAAAACTATAATTTTGGTATTGCCAACTGTATATCTCAATAGGAATTCTACAGAAACAGTTGTGGTTCTATACAAAGACTACATGAGTAAGTATTATTATTATTCTTTATTTGTAAAGCGCCAACAGATTCCGCAGCACTGGTCATTTTAAAAATATAAATACATTGACTATAACTTTTTTTTTTGTTGCTACTTTTTATTTGTATTTTTTTTTGTTTAGTTTGATTTTTAACTTTTGTCACAGACAACTTTAGTTTATTATAATACAAAATGTGAAATGTCTGATTATTTCTCCTTTACTAAATATATATTTTTTATTTTATTTTTTTACATTTTTGCATCAAAAAATGTCCAGAGAATAGTCTGTAATAACAACAATACATTTTCATTAGCATTTTGACAGTAACTTAGGAAGAAGCTACACTGAGCTTTATGAAAGACACCGCAGTAATTAATCTTCATTAGGATCCTTGCCTCGGCCTGGTAAATTAAAATTTATTATCTAAAAATAAAATTGTGTCACAGTTTCTTTGATTTACAAAATGGCAATATTTTGGAGTTGAGTTCATTCCTAAAATCTGTTTGGCAGATTTTTTTTTTGATTTTTTTTTAAAAACATTAATTATTCATGTTGAATAACCTGGAATATAATGTGTGCTATATATTTTACCTCTAAATATTAGAGACCGTTTTGGGGCCGTTAACAGAATGCATGTCATTTAATAGATTCTGATTCATAGGATTCTTGGCAAACTTTTTGTTTGAAAAATAGTAACCAGAATAACACAGACAGCCTATTGATCACTCAAATGAAAAAGAAAAGCATATTATTAGAGGGATTGTAAAACAACAACATTAAATGGACTGCACCTGTATTGTAGCTGCTACTACTTTACTTTTAATGTTATGTATATGATTTACACGTGTTTAACCTTTTAAGGGCTGTTGTAGTTTTCATGTTTCATGTTGTTTTTTTATATTTGATGTGGTTTTATTTGGTTCCCCTTTTCCTGTAGTTCCATTCTGAAATTGTGAGCTTTTCAGTTCACAGCAACGCGTTTCTCAGCATAAGCCATTTCATCAGGCAAGTAAGTAGTTGTTATTTTATACAGCCTGATGAAACGGCTTATGCTGAGAAACGCGTTGCTGTGAAAGTGTGTTTCATAATAAAGTTTACACACTAGTTTTTATCCTACTTGCTCTAAGTTTTATTATACCCTCACTTCACGGAGGACTGTTTTGTGTGTGTTTGACTCGGTCTCTCTGTGATGTCCTGCTGGTTGTCTGCTACTCTCTACATCACTGGTGACTGGCGTGCTTCCACTGCTCCTAGGATTAGTCAGCCCCGCCACGTGATTTGGAATACAACGCTCCGGCTGCCTTGTGCGAGTCTTATGGGCGACTACTGCCCGGCTAGGCACTCTGGTCATGCCGCTTCATCTTGTGAGTAGCCACCCTAAGGGGCCTTTTCCACACGTCTTTATACTGTAGGGTTTATCGAGATAATATTACCCTATGTGGCGCCTCTCGTTTCCTTCTCTCGTAGGAATTATTTGACCATCTTGGGTACTGGCAGCTGTCTGCTGATTTTTTTTCTTTCTAAAAAAAAGATTTTTCTGTAGTATAGCTGCCCCCCCCCTCAATTCTCTATCCCCTCCAAGATCCCTTTCTCTTTCAACATTTATTCCCCCCCTCCCTCTCCCTTCTTCCCATACATTTTAATTGAATATAAATGTAGCGTGTGCGCGCGCTCCTGCACAATTGCGCACACTTGAGGGACACAGGAACCGGATGTCCTCCAGCGATGAGCTGCCCACCCGCCTACTTGCTATGGCTCCCACCCACCAACGATCAGCACCATCACTGGTCAATGCAGAAAGGGCCACAGAGCGGCCCTCTCTGCATCGGTGGGTAAAAAAGGGTATTGCAGTGATGCCTCAATATCGAGGCATCACTGCAATACCTTGAAAGCGTCTGGCAGCGTTCATGATCGCTTCCACCGCTGAAACCCCAGAGGACGTGTCAGGCACATCCTTGGTCCTTAACCGACACTTTTTGTAGGGCGTGCCTGACACGTCCTTGGTCGTTAAGGGGTTAAACAACTTTCCAGTTTACTTCTAATATCACATTTTCTTCATTTTCTTGTCTTTTGTTGAAAAGTAGGAAGGTAAGTTCAGGAGTGTGCACATATCTGCAGCACTATATAGCAGCAGCAATTTCCTTTTATGTAGTGCTTCAGGCATGTGCACGCTACCTATCTAGATATCTCTTCAACAAAGAATAATATGAAATCAAAGCAAATTTGATAATAGAAGTAAAGAAGTATAAGGGTTAGGCTTTTGTTGGCACATTCATTCCTAAAAAAGTTAATTTTACAATTATTTTTAGCTTACAAATTTAAATGTGTGTACAGGTGGCCCTCGGTTTACGCCGGTTTAATTTGCGCCGTTTCAGAATAACAACCTTTTTCAGTCATGTGACTGCTATTTAAAAGCTTTGAAAAGCAAAGTGCACTAATTAAAATAGCCAGTAGGTGGAGCTATTATTATTATTATTGGTCATTTGTAGAGCGCCAACAGATTCCGCAGCGCTATGCAACTTAAAAGCCTGAAATTGATCTGTGTACACAGAGCAGACATTAGCTATCGAGCAGTCACTTCCCTATTATCTTCCTGTCCAGCTTCTTGAGGTGAAGGTGCCTAACTGCCTATTAATCACTGCAGATTGAAATGCATAGAATAGGTGCAGACCCAATATTATCTAACATGCTAACAATGCAGAGAACTGATTGCATAAAAATGCAAGTAAAAAAAAAAAAATTTTGTTCATTAAACTTAGTTTGATGATGATACAATCTATATTATTAGGTTTATAATGCTGTTTATTTCATTATTATTATGACAATTTTGAGATGGGCCTGGAACCTAACCCCCTCACTTCCCATTGACTTACATTATAAACTGGGTTTCAATTTACATCGGTTTCGATTTACAACCATTCCTCCTGGAACCTAACCCCAGCGTAAACTGAGGGATACCTGCATAAATATGACAAAGAAACATATTTTAATCATATAGTATTTAGACAGACCAGTGCTTTTTATTCCATGAATAAAATGTAGTAACAAGACTATAACACGAAACCAGTGCTTTGGTCCCTTATCAAAGTTACAGGTAGCTACAGTTATTTCCATTATGTAGCCCCAGGAAAAATAATCTGTTAAAGGATTCCTGAGATATCATGAGATATGGTCCTGTGTTTGCATAGGAGCATCCAACTTCTTCTTTAAAGCAACATTTAACCGCTGAAAAGCTTGCAAATGATAAGTGGAAATTATAATCAGGTTCCCAATTATCCATTTTATCTGCTGGAGAGTATTCAAATGTTTACAAATAGCTCATATACCTTAATTTCAGCATTTAAAATAGCTGTTTTGCTTGTGGTAGCCCTACCTATACTGAAAGTTTCTATACTTAATGATTTGTTATAGAGAAGCTGAGTAAACATAGGCAATAGAAATGATTCTCCCAGTGGGGGGTAGGAGAGAAAAATGTATCATTTTCAAATTGTTCTTTCTAAGGATTGGGCTTTGGTAAACATACAGAGATAATATAAATAAGCGTGTGTGTACAGAAACTGATAAAATAAAGAAATCTGAACAGCCTATTTTAATGGGTGGTAGTTTAAAAAACAAAACAAAAAAGGCCATTTCATATACAAAAATAAACCAAAAGAAGCACCTTTTCATATATTTTATACTCCAGTTGGTATTACAAGTCACTGGAAACACAATTTTACAATATACTGTCCCTTTAAGGTCTAATGAAACCCATTTACTCATTTGCAGTTATTTTCATTGTCTTATATAATATAAAGGCATTTGAATGTCTTGAAAAAAATATAATAGTGTACCAATAACTAAATGGAATTTATATATTGGCCTTTTTTGGTACAGATTTGTACTTTATTTTGAAGAGCAGTTCCTAACAGGAGTCCCCATCAAATCCAGTTAATCGTTATGTGTTCTACTGGTTAAAATCAATTAAAATTAAATAAAACAGCTTGGGTTGAGGAGACATATGGAGAAACTGAACAAAATAAGATTTGAGCACTTCTTAATTAAAATCCTGTGTGTAGCAATTAGGTATTGGATCAGGCGATTAAAGAGCATTCACTTCCAAGATTCACTAATACAATTTAGATAAAATATGTTATAGTTTGTAGCAGCTTGTGAAATTAGAAAATATCTAAATATTAGATTTGTGTTTTATTTTCCTTATGTTTTCTTATTTGAAGTATGTTCATCTTAAATTCAGCTGATTTCTTGAACATTTGAAATGGGAGTTTTTGAACATATATCAGATTAGTAGCATAGTACTAATGATATATTTAAAATTAAGTAAACTATCTCCTTTATTATAACATATTTTGTCTTTGTTTTTTCTTCTTTAATGTATCTATCTATATATCTATCTATCTATCTATATATATATTCCAATCAAAGAATGTAGGTTTCATCGGCCTCCCTGCCTATAATTCATTTCGTTGTTTCCTCATTTTCCGTCGGAAAAGGTCACATTCACTTCATGACTCCTTTGTAGTTTTGCTCACTTTTGCAACAGCTCTGTCACTTTGTGTTAAGATATTACAGGAATACAAGGGATGTAATGAAATCGCAAAAATAAAACAGCAAAAATCAAGGCATATTGATGACCGCTTTTAAAAACTATTGTACAAACTTTTCACATTACATTATGCTTAGACACTGCGTAAGTAGTTCTGGGGGTTGCTTCTCGTTATTTTTTTAATTCAGCATGGATGAAAAAAGCAATTCGATGTCATCCAGACAAATAGCCAAGCATGCATGACTAATACTTTTTTTAAGGAGCCATAGTCATGGTCATTTTATTATAATTTATTTGCAAAGCGTCACCATGCTGAACATTTTTAAGGATGAGAAGGGTCTTGGGCTAATAAGCTAGCTGCCGTAACAGTGGTAAAGATAGCTGCAATGTTATATTAGTGTGGAACAGGGATGTAATAGTAGGAGGGACGATAAACTTGCTGATGGATTTTGAAAGAAAGTTTGAAGGTTTTTTAAGTGGGAGATAATCTGACTGAGCAAGGTGAAGAAATCTATAGAGTATGTGCTGCAAGAAAAGGAGTCTTGGGGGTTGATTTATGAAGCAGCGGTTGCTGCTTCCGACCCACTCCGCTTCAGGTCCGCCTGCTCCTTAACTCGTCCGCCACCTCTGAGGCGTCGGACAGCAATCAACCCAATCGAATACGATCGGGTTGATTGAAACCTCCTGATAGTTGCCGATTGGCCGCGAATGTGCAGGGGCGGCATTGCACAAGCATTTCACGAGAGATGCTTGTGCAACGATAAATGCCGACAGCGTATGCGTAGCTCACACATAATAATAAATCGGCCCCTTGGGGTTAGTAGAGGAAGGAGGATATACACGTAGGCCATGGGTAGTTTGAACAGGTTGGTTTGCGGAATATCTGAAGACAAATGTGGAAATGGATGCAAGATTTTTTTGTAAAGATTTGAAGGTAAATATTATGAATTTGACTAGACAAGGGTATAAGGAGCCTAATGTAGGGATTTTTTGCAAAAGAGAAACTCAACTTTGATTCAAAGAATTTTAGTTTTAAACAGCAGCCTCAAGATGAGCTACTGTCAGCAACATCTCTCTCAGACTAAGAGGGTTTTAGTCATCAATAAAACCCTGATGTCTTGGCTATTTCATTAAATTTAAGATTGTGATGTCTAAAAACCTTTTGCCTTTTATTCAATTCTAGTTATCTATATTGATATGTTTTAATCCATGTAATATCATCTAAATGACATATCTAGACTCTGTTACACAATTGCCTATTTCTTTCATGTAATTGGCAAGAGTCCATGAGCTAGTGACATATGGGATATACAATCCTACCAGGAGAGGCAAAGTTTCCCAAACCTTAAAATGCCTATAAATACACCCCTCACCACACCCACAATTCAGTTTTACGTGAAGGGAGTATCACCTATTGAATGCAATGGTTTTCCTCACGGGGATCTATTTCATAGGTTCTCTGTTATCGGTCGTAGAGATTCATCTCCTACCTCCCTTTTCAGATCGACGATATACTCTCATATTCCATTACCTCTACTGATAACCGTTTCAGTACTGGTTTGGCTATCTGCTATATGTGGATGGGTGTCTTTTGGTAAGTGTTTTACTTACTTAAGACACTCTCAGCTATGGTTTGGCACTTTATGTATTTATATAAAGTTCTAAATTACTTATATTTGCCATGATTCAGGTTTTCAGTATATTTCCTTTTGCAGACTGTCAGTTTCATATCTGGGAAATGCTTTTTTATGAAAATGTATTTCTTACCTGGGGTATAGTCTCTTGTTCAAATTGACTGTCATTTAAATTCGCGGGCAGAATTAGGCTCGCGAGGGCGCAAAATGACAAAGTTTATTGCGTCATTCTTGGTGCAAGATTTTTTGTCGCAAAGTTATGTTCGTTGATGCAAATTCGTCATTTCTGGCGACTTAGTTGAAGCCGAGTCCTTCACAAGGTTGTGTCATCTATGACGCTAGTGTGTCATTTCCGGACGTTTTTGGCGCCAAAAAATATTTTTCTGTTTGTTGTGCGTCATACTTGGCGCCAAATATTTTCATTATTTAAGACCCCATTCCTATTTGCCTCTTGCTTTTTTTCTATGTCAGAGAGCTATGCTGTTTGCATTTTTTCCCATTCTTGAAACTGCCATATAAGGAAATTGATAATTTTGCTTTATATGTTGCTGTTTTTCTCTCTTACATGTGCAAGATGTCTCAATCTGATCTCAGAAATCACTGTTGGGACCCTGCTGCCTGATAAGTTCTACCGCCTGATAACAGTTCTACCAAAGCTAAGTGCATTTGTTGTAAACTTGTGGAGATTATACCTCCAGCTGTGGTTTGTAATAGTTGTCATGATAAACTTTTACATGCAGAAAATGTATCCTCCAGTAGTAGTTCATTACCTGTTGCTGTTACCTCAACATCTAATGCACAAGATATACCTGTAAATTTAAAAGAATTTATTTCTGATTTTATTCAGAAGGCTTTGCCATTCCGCCTTCTAATAAACGTAAAAGGTCTTTTAAAACTTCTCATAGAATTGATTAAATATCAAATGACCGGCAACATACTGATTTATCCTTCTCTGATGAGGATCCTGCCTCAAATATTGACACTGACAAATCCTCTAATTTATTTAAAATGGAGTATATTCGTTCTTTGTTAAAAAGTAAATTTATGCTTACCTGATAAATTAATTTCTTCTATGGTACGACGAGTCCACGGATTCATCCTTTACTTGTGGGATATTATCCTCCTGCTAACAGGAAGTGGCAAAGAGCACCACAGCAGAGCTGTCTATATAGCTCCTCCCTTAGCTCCACCCCCCAGTCATTCGACCGAAGGTACAGGAAGAAAAAGGAGAAACTAAAAGGTGCAGAGGTGTGACTTAAGTTTAAAATCAAAAAATATAATCTGTCTTAAAATGACAGGGCGGGCCGTGGACTCGTCGTACCATAGAAGAAATTAATTTATCAGGTAAGCATAAATTTACTTTTCTTCTATAAGGTACGACGAGTCCACGGATTCATCCTTTACTTGTGGGATACCAATACCAAAGCTACAGGACACGGATGAACGGGAGGGACAAGACAGATGGTTAAACAGAAGGCACCACTGCTTGAAGAACTTTTCTCCCAAAAATAGCCTCCGAAGAAGCAAAAGTATCAAATTTGTAAAATTTGGAAAAGGTATGAAGCGAAGACCAAGTCGCAGCCTTACAAATCTGTTCAACAGAAGCATCATTTTTAAAAGCCCATGTGGAAGCCACCGCTCTAGTAGAGTGAGCTGTAAACCTTTCAGGAGGCTGCTGTCCAGCAGTCTCGTATGCCAAACAGATGATGCTTTTCAGCCAAAAAGAAAGAGAGGTAGCCGTAGCTTTTTGACCTCTATGTTTTCCAGAATATACAACAAACAAAGAAGATGTTTGACGGAAATCCTTGGTTGCTTGCAAGTAAAACTTCAAAGCACGAACCACGTCCAAGTTGTGCAACAGACGCTACTTCTTAGAGGAAGGTTTAGGACACAGAGAAGGAACAACAATTTCCTGATTGATATTCCTATTAGTAACAACCTTAGGAAGGAATCCAGGTTTGGTACGCAAAACCACCTTATCAGCATGGAAAACAAGATAAGGCGAGTCGCATTGCAACGCAGATAGTTCAGAAACTCTTTGAGCCGAAGAGATAGCAACTAAATACAGAACTTTCCAAGATAGAAGCTTAATATCTATGGAATGCATAGGTTCAAATGGAACCCCTTGAATAACTTTAAGAACTAAATTCAGACTCCATGGCGGAGCAACAGGTTTAAACACAGGCTTGATTCTAACTAAAGCCTGACAGAATGACTGAACGTCTGGAACATCTGCCAGACTCTTGTGCAGTAGAATTGATAAAGCAGATATCTGTCCCTTTAAGGAACTAGCTGATAGCCCCTTCTCCAATCCTTCTTGCTGGAACGGACCTTGAATCAGAAGGTCCTGTCTCAGTGGCAGAGTCCATGGTGGAAAGGATGACATGTCCACCAGGTCCTGAGTGGCCACGCAGGTGCTATCAAAATCACAGAAGCTCTCTCCTGTTTGATTCTGGCAATCAAACGAGGAAGGAGAGGAAATGGTGGAAACACATAAGCCAGGTTGAACGACCAGGGTACTGCTAGAGCATCTATCAGTACTGCCTGAGGATCCCTTGACCTTGACCCGTAACAAGGAAGTTTGGCGTTCTGACGAGACGCCATCAGATCCAATTTTGGTGTGCCCCATTGCTAAATCAATTGTGCAAACACCTCCGGATGGAGTTCCCACTCCCCCGGATGAAAAGTCTGACGACTTAGAAAATCCGCTTCCCAGTTCTCCACTCCTGGGATATAGATTGCTGATAGATGGCAAGAGTGAGTCTCTGCCCATCGAATTATTTTGGTAACCTCTATCCTCGCTAGAGATCTCTTTGTTCCCCCCTACAGTCGTGATATTGTCCGACTGGAATCTTATGAATCTGGCCGAAGCCAGCTGAGGCCACGTCTGAAGTGCGTTGAATATCGCTCTCAGTTCTAGAATATTTATCAGGAGGAGAGCCTCCTCCTGAGTCCACAAACCCTGTGCTTTCAGGGAATTCCAGACTGCACCCCAACCCAATAGGCTGGCGTCCGTCGTCACTATGACCCATGCTGGCCTGTGGAAACACATTCCCTGGGACAGATAATCCTGTGACAACCACCAAAGAAGAGAGCCTCTGGTCTCTTGATCCAGATTTATCTGAGGAGATAAATCTGCATAATCCCCATTCCACTCTTTGAGCATGCATAGTTGCAAAGGGAACTATGTCCATTGCCACTACCATTAGTCCGATTACCTCCATACACTGAGCCACTGACGGCCGAGGAATGGAATGAAGAGCTCGGCAGGTGGTTAAAATCTTTGATTTCCTGACCTCCGTCAGAAAAATTTTCATGTCCCCCGAATCTATCAGTGTTCCCAGGAATGGAACTCTTGTGAGAGGGATAAGTGAACTCTTTTTTTACGTTCACCTTCCACCCATGAGATCTTAGCCAACACGATGTCCGTGTGAGATTTGGCTAGTTGGTAAGTCGACGCCTGAATTAAGATATCGTCCAGATAAGGCGCCACTGCTATGCCGCGCGGCCTTAGAACCGCCAGAAGGGACCCTAGAACCTTTGTGAAAATTCTGGGAGCTGTGGCCAACCCGAAGGGAAGAGCCACAAGCTGGTAATGCTTGTCCAGAAAGGCGAACCTGAGGAACTGGTGATGATCTTTGTGGATAGGGATGTGTAGTTACGCATCCTTTAAGTCCACGGTGGTCATATATTGACCCTCCTGGATCATTGGTAAAAAAAAACATACGAATGGTCTCCATCTTGAAGGATGGGACTCTGAGGAATTTGTTTAGGATCTTGAGATCTAAAATTGGTCTGAAGGTTCCCTCTTTTTTGGGAACCACAAACAGATTGGAGTAGAACCCCTGCCACTGTTCTGTTTTCGGAACTGGGCAGATCACTCCCATGGTATATAGGTCTTCCACACAGCGTAAGAACGCCTCTCTTTTTGTCTGGTTTACAGACAATTGAGAAAGATGGAATCTCCCCCTTGGAGGAAAATCTTTGAAATCTAGAAGATACCCCTGGGTTACGATTTCTAAAGCCCAGGAGTCCTGAACGTCTCTTGCCCAAGCCTGAGCAAAGAGAGAAAGTCTGCCCCCTACTAGATCCGGTCCCGGATCGGGGGCTACCGCTTCATGCTGTCTTGGTGGCAGCAGCGGGCTTCTTGGCCTTTTTACCTTTGTTCCAAGTCTGGTTAGGTCTCCAGACTGACTTGGATTGAGCAAAATTCCCCTCTTGCTATGCAGCAGGGGAAGATGTAGAGGGACCCCTTTGAAGTTTCGAAAGGAACGAAAATTATTTTGTTTGGTCCTCATCTTATTTGTCTTATCCTGAGAAAGGGCATGGCCTTTCCCTCCAGTGATGTCTGAAATTATCTCTTTCAGTTCAGGCCCAAATAGGGTCTTACCCTTGAAAGGGATGGCTAAAAGCTTAGATTTTGATGACACATCAGCAGACCAGGACTTAAGCCATAACGCTCTACGCGCTAAAATGGCAAAACCTGAATTCTTTGCCGCTAATTTAGCCAGTTGAAAAGTGGCATCTGTAATGAAAGAATTAGCTAGCTTGAGAGCCCTAATTCTATCCAGAATATCATCTAATGGGGTCTCAACCTGAAGAGCCTCCTCCAGAGCCTCGAACCAAAAAGCAGCTGCAGTAGTTACGGGAACCATGCACGCTATAGGTTAGAGATGAAAACCCTGATGAACAAATATTTTCTTTAGAAGACCCTCTAATTTTTTATCCATAGGATCTTTGAAAGCACAACTACTGTCCTCAATAGGTATAGTTGTACGCTTAGCCAGGGTAGAAATAGCTCCCTCCACCTTAGGGACCGTCTGCCACGAGTTGGAGCATGCTGAGTGAAAACTGCGCATCTGAGGCGCGAAAATAGGCCCCGCCCATCTCACTCGATGTCTCTACAGCCTCAAAGAACCGCACCAGAGCGGTTTTAAACTAGCCATGTGGGTTCTGAGACCCAAAAAATAAGC
The DNA here is from genome assembly GCF_027579735.1 of Bombina bombina. Lineage (NCBI taxonomy): Eukaryota > Metazoa > Chordata > Amphibia > Anura > Bombinatoridae > Bombina > Bombina bombina. Next base: position 1,150,545,762 of record NC_069501.1, on the reverse strand, counting down.
CAAGTGTACCCTCAATAAAGTTGCCAACAAAAACGTTATTGCCCACAAAACGTTAATAGCAATCCCAGGTCATAAAACTTTTGCCCACAAACATTCAAAAACCAGTGTCAACCATTTTTTAATTAGCCCCTTATGCAAGCTTAGTAATGCCTTTATATAGCTCTTAGGATTACTCCTTACCCTCATGGGGGATACTGTCAGCCTTTCTGAAATACACAGTCTCTCCAGAAAAAATGACTGAACATACCTCACTGCTATATAGCATGAAAACGTTCCTCACACTGAAGTTTCCTGTACTCCCCAGCCTCTGTGGGAACAGCACTGGATCTTAGTTACAAATGCTAAGATCATCATCCTCCAGGCAGAAGTCTTCATCCATCTGCTGCCTGAGAGTAAATAGTACACACCGATACCATTTAAAACAAAAAACTCTTTCTTGAAGAAAGTATAAACTAATATTTTATCACCTCTTTCACTTTGCCTACTCTAAGTACTAGGTAGGGTAAAGAGAGTGACTGGGGGTGGAGCTAAGGGAGGAGCTATATAGACAGCTCTGCTGTGGCGCTCTTTGCCACTTCCTGTTAGCAGGAGGATAATATCCCACAAGTAAAGAATGAATCCATGGACTCGTCGTACCTTATAGAAGAAAGAAGTGTTGATTACATTAGATATGGAGGAAACTAGTCCTCTTGATATTAAACTAGTAAACGTTTAAATTCTATTTATAAACCTCCTGTGGTTATTCCAGAGGATTTTCCAGTTCCTGATGCTATTTCTGATATGATTTCTAAAGAATGGAATAAGCCTGGTACTTATTTTATTCCTTCTTCAAGGTTTAAAAAATTGTATCCTTTGCCAGTAGTTAGATTGGAGTTTTGGGAAAATATCCCCAAAGTTGTTAGGGCTATCTTTACTCTTGCTAAACGTACTACTATTCCTACGGAAGTTAGTACTTCCTTTAAAGATCCTTTAGATGGCAAACTTGAATCTTATCTAAGGAAGGCTTATTTATATTCATGTCATCTTCTTAGGCCTGCAATTTATTTGGCTGATGTTGCAGCTGCTTCAACTTTTTGGTTGGAAACTTTAGTGCAATAAGTATCGGATCATGATTTGTCTAGCATTGTTAAGTTTATTCAACATGCTAATAATTTCATATGTGATGCCATTTTTTGATATCATCAAAATTGATGTTAAATCTCTTTCTTTCCAAGGTAATAAATTATTTGGTTCTCAGTTGGATTCAATAATTTCAACTGTCACTGGGGGGGAAGGGAGTTTTTTACCTCAGGATAAAAGACCTAAGGGTAAATCTAAAGCTTCTAACCGTTTTCGTTCCTTTCGACAAAATAAGGAACAGAAACCTAATCCTTCCCCCAAGAAATCTGTTTCCAATTGGAAGCCTTCTTCAAATTAGAATAAATCTAAGCCATTTAAGAAATCAAAGCCAGCCCCCAAGTCCGCATGAAGGTGCAGCCCTCATTCCAGCTCACTGGTAGGGGGCAGATTAAGATTTTTCAAAGATGTTTGGATCAATTCGGTCCAAAATCATTGGATTCAGAGTAAGACCGCCTGTGAGAAGATTTTTATTTCTCTCATTTCGCTTTTCTGAAGTGTGTCTCAGACCTGGAGTTATCAGGGATAATCATGCCAGTTCTGATTCAGGAACAGGGTCTGGGGTTTTATTCAAATCTATTCATTGTCCCAAAGAAAGAAAATTAATTCAGACCAGTTCTGGATCTAAAGATTTTGAATCAATATGTAAGAGTACCAACTTTCAAAATGGTGACTATAAGGACTATTCTGCCTTTTGTTCAGCAAGGGCATTATATGTCCACAATAGACTTACAGGATGCATATCTTCATATTCCGATTCATAGAGATCACTATCAGTTCCTGAGATTCTCTTTTCTAAACAAGCATTACCAATTTGTTGCTCTTCCTTTTGGCCTAATGACAGCTCCAAGAATCTTTTCAAAGGTTCTCGGTGCCCTACTCTCTGTAATCAGAGAGCGGGGTATTGCAGTGTTTCCTTATTTGGACGATATCTTGGTACTCGCTCAGTCTTTACGTTCTGCAGAATCTCACACGAATCTACTAGTGTTGTTTCTTCAAAGACATAGTTGGAGGATCAATTTACTAAAATGTTCTTTGATTCCTCAGACAAAGGTAACCTTTTTAGGTTTCCAGATTGATTCAGTGTCCATGACTTTGTCTCTAACAGACAAGAGACGTTTGAAATTGGTTGCAGCCTGTCTAAACCTTCAATCTCAGTCATTCCCTTTAGTAGCTATGTGCATGGAAATTTTAGGTCTCATGAATGCTGCATCGGACGCGATCCCCTTTGCTCGTTTTCATATGAGACCTCTCCAGCTTTGTATGCTGAACCAATGGTGCAGGTATTTTACAAGGATATCACAATTAATATCCTTAAATCCCAATGTTCGACTTTCTCTGACTTGGTGGTTAGATCACCATTGTATAATTCTAGGGGCCTCTTTCGTTCATCCAACCTGGACTGTGATCACAACAGATGCAAGTCTTTCAGGTTGGGGAGCTGTTTGGGGATCTCTGACAGCACAAGGGGTTTGGAAATCTCAAGAGGCGAGATTATCAATCAATATTTTGGAACTCTGTGCAATTCTCAGGGCTCTTCAGTTTGGGCCTCTGTTGAAGAGAGAACCGTTCATTTGTTTTCAGACAGACAATATCACAACTGTGGCATATGTCAATAATCAGGGTGGGACTCAGTCCTCAAGCTATGAAAGAAGTATCTCGGATACTTGTTTGGGCGGAATCCAGTTCCTGTCTAATTTCTGCGCTTCATATCCCAGGTATAGACAATTGGAAAGCGGATTATCTCAGTCATCAGACTTTACATCCGAGAGAATGGTCTCTCCACCAAGATGTGTTTTCTCAAATTGTTCAGATGTGGGGCTTCCAGAAATAGATCTGATGGCATCTCATCTAAACAAAAAACTTCCCAGGTACCTGTCCAGGTCCAGGAATCCTCAGGAGGAAGCAGTGGATGAGTTGACACTTCCTTGGTGTTATCAACCTGCTTATATTTTCCCGCCTCTAGTTCTTCTTCCAAGAGTGATCTCCAAAATCATCATGGAGCAATCGTTTGTGCTGCTGGTGGCTCCAGCATGGTCTCACAAGTTTTGGTATGCGAATCTTGTTCGGATGTCCTATTGCCAACCTTGGCCACTTCCATTAAGGCCAGACCTTCTATCTCAAGGTGTTTTTCCATCAGGATCTCAAATCATTAAATTTGAAGGTATGGAAATTGAACACTTAGTTCTTAGTCATAGAGGTTTCTCTGACTCAGTGATTAATACTATGTTGCAAGCTCGTAAATCTGTTTCTAGAAAGATTTATTATTGAATTTGGAAGACTTACATTTCATGGTGTTCTCACAAATTCTCTTGGCATTCTTTTAGCATTCCTAGAATTTTACAGTTTCTTCAGGATGGTTTGGATTAAGGTTTGTCTGCAAATTCCTTGAAAAGACAAATCTCTGCTCTTTCTGTTTTTTTCCACAGAAAAATTGCTAAACTTCCTGATATTCATTGTTTTGTACAGGCTTTGGTTCGTATCAAGCCTGTCATTAAATCAATCTCTCCTCCTTGGAGTCTTAATTTGGTTTTGAAGGCTTTACAGGCTCCTCCGTTTGAGCCTATGCATTAAACTACTTTCTTGGAAAGTCTTGTTCCTTTTGGCCATCTCTTCTGCTAGAAGAGTTTCTGAATTATCTGCTCTCTCTTGCAATTCTCCTTTTCTGATGTTTCATCAGGATAAGGCAGTTTTGCAGACTTCATTTAAATTCTTACCTAAGGTTGTGAATTCTAACAACATTAATAGAGAAATTGTTGTCCCTTCTTTGTGTCCTAATCCTAAGATTTATTTGGAGAGATCTTTACATTCTTTGGATGTGGTGAGAGCTCTGAAATATTATGTTGAAGCTACTAAAGATTTCAGGAAGACTTCTAGTCTATTATCTTTTCTGGTTCCAGGAAAGGTCAGAAGGCTCATTCATCAAGCTTATTTGGAGTCGGGTAAAGCCCCGCCTCAGAGAATTACAGCTCATTCTACTAGATCAGTTTCCACTTCTTGGGCTTTTAAGAATGAAGCTTCAGTTGATCAGATTTGCAAAGCAGCAACTTGGTCTTCTTTGCATACATTTACTAAATTCTACCATTTTGATGTATTTGCTTTTTCGGAAACATTTTTTGGTAGGAAAGTTCTTTAAGCAGCTGTTTCAGTTTGATTCCTCTGCTTATGATTTAAGTTTTTCCTTTTATTTTTGAGAATAAACTTATATTTGGGTTGTGGATTAATTTTTTTCAGCGAATGGCTATTTTTATTTTGTCCCACCCTTTCTAGTGACTCTTGCGTGGAGTCCCACATCTTGGGTATTGCTATCCCATACATCACTAGCTCATGGACTCTTGCCAATTACATGAAAGAAAACATAATTTATGTAAGAACTTACCTGATAAAGTAATTTCTTTCATATTGGCAAGAGTCCATGAGGCCCACCCCCTTTTTTATGGTGGTTATGATTTTTTTGTATAAAGCACAATTATTTCCAAATTCCTTTGTTGATGCTTTTTACTCCTTTCTTTATCACCCCATTTCTTGGCTATTCATTAAACTGAATTGTGGGTGTGGTGAGGGGTGTATTTATAGGCATTTTGAGGTTTGGGAAACTTTGCCCCTCCTGGTAGGATTGTATATCCCATACGTCACTAGCTCATGGGCTCTTGCCAATATGAAAGAAATTAATTTATCTGGTAAGTTCTTACATAAATTATGTTTTCTTTCATACAGATGGTGAGAGTCCATGATCCATTACTCCTGGGAATTACTCTTCTCTCTACCACTTGGAAGAGGCAAAGATTCCCAAACCCCAAGAGCCCTATTTTATTTTGCTTGCTAATAGTAAGCGGTCTTTTTTCTCCAACATAGGTGTGTCCGGTCCACGGCGTCATCCTTACTTGTGGGATATTCTCTTCCCCAACAGGAAATGGCAAAGAGCCCAGCAAAGCTGGTCACATGATCCCTCCTAGGCTCCGCCTACCCCAGTCATTCTCTTTGCCGTTGTACAGGCAACATCTCCACGGAGATGGCTTAGAGTTTTTTAGTGTTTAACTGTAGTTTTTATTATTCAATCAAGAGTTTGTTATTTTAAAATAGTGCTGGTATGTACTATTTACTCAGAAACAGAAAAGAGATGAAGATTTCTGTTTGTATGAGGAAAATGATTTTAGCACCGTAACTAAAATCCATGGCTGTTCCACACAGGACTGTTGAGAGCAATTAACTTCAGTTGGGGGAACAGTGTGCAGTCTCTTACTGCTTGAGGTATGACACATTCTAACAAGACGATGTAATGCTGGAAGCTGTCATTTTCCCTATGGGATCCGGTAAGCCATGTTTATTAAGATAGTAAATAAGGGCTTCACAAGGGCTTATTAAGACTGTAGACTTTTTCTGGGCTAAATCGATTCATTATTAACACATATTTAGCCTTGAGGAATCATTTATTCTGGGTATTTTGATATGATTATATCGGCAGGCACTGTTTTAGACACCTTATTCTTTAGGGGCTTTCCCTAATCATAGTCAGAGCCTCATTTTCGCGCCGGTATGGCGCACTTGTTTTTGAGGACAGCATGGCATGCAGCTGCATGTGTGTGGAGCTCTGATACATAGAAAAGTCTTTCTGAAGGCATCATTTGGTATCGTATTCCCCTTTGGGCTTGGTTGGGTCTCAGCAAAGCAGATTCCAGGGACTGTAAAGGGGTTAAATATAAAAACGGCTCCGGTTCCGTTATTTTAAGGGTTAAAGCTTCCAAATTTGGTGTGCAATACTTTTAAGGCTTTAAGACACTGTGGTGAAATTTTGGTGAATTTTGAACAATTCCTTCATACTTTTTCGCAATTGCAATAATAAAGTGTGTTTAGTTTAAAATTTAAAGTGACAGTAACGGTTTTATTTTAAAACGTTTTTTGTGCTTTGTTATCAAGTTTATGCCTGTTTAACATGTCTGAACTACCAGATAGATTGTGTTCTGACTGTGGGGAAACCAAGGTTCCTTCTCATTTAACTATATGTATTTTATGTCATAAAAAAGATTTAGTATAAATGATGCCCAAGATGATTCCTCAAGTGAGGGGAGTAAGCATGGTACTGCATCATCCCCTCCTTCGTCTACACCAGTCTTGCCCATACTGGAGGCCCCTAGTACATCTAGTGCGCCAATACTCCTTACTATGCAACATTTAACGGCTGTAATGGATAATTCTATCAAAAACATTTTAGCCAATATGCCCACTTATCAGCGAAAGCGCGACTGCTCTGTTTTAGAAAATTCTGTAGAGCATGAGAACGCTGATGATATGGTTTCTGAAGGGCCCCTACACCAGTCTGAGGGGGCCAGGGAGGTTTTGTCTGAGGGAGAAATTTCAGATTCAGGAAACATTTCTCAACAAGCTGAACCTGATGTGATTACTTTTAAATTTAAGTTGGAACATCTCCGCGCTCTGCTTAAGGAGGTGTTATCCAATTTGGATGATTGTGATTATCTGGTCATTCCAGAACCACTATGTAAAATGGAAAAGTTCTTAGAGGCCCCGGGGCCCCCTGAAGCTTTTCCTATATCCAAGCGGGTGGCGTACATTGTTAGTAAAGAATGGGACAGGCCCGGTATACCTTTAGTACCTCCCCCCATATTTATAAAATTGTTTTCCTATAGTCGACCCCAGAAAGGACTGATGGCAGACAGTCCCCAAGGTCGAGGGGGCGGTTTCTACTCTACACAAGCGCGCCACTATACCCATAGAAGATAGTTGTGCTTTCCAAGATCCTATGGATAAAAAATTAGAAGGTCTGCTAAAGATGTTTGTTCAGCAAGGTTCCCTTCTACAACCAATTGCATGCATTGTCCCTGTCACTGCAGCCGCGTGTTTCTAGTTTGATGAGCTAGGAAAGGCGATTATTAGTAATTCTTCTTCTTATGAGGAGATTATGGACAGAATTCGTGCTCTTAAATTGACTAATTCTTTCACCCTAGACGCCACCTTGCAATTGGCTAGGTTAGCGGCGAAAAAATTCTGGGTTTGCTATTGTGGCGCAGAGCGCTTTGGTTAAAAACTTGGGCAGCGGATGCGTCTTCCAAGAACAAATTGCTTGACATTCCTTTCAAGGGGAAAACACTCTTTGGCCCTGACTTGAAAGAGATTATCTCTGATATCACTGGGGGCAAGGGCCACGCCCTTCCTCAGGATAGGTCTTTTCAAGACCAAAAATAAACCTAAGTTTCGTCCCTTTCGCAGAAACGGATCAGCCCCAAGGGCTACGTCCTCTAAGCAGGAAGGTAATACTTCTCAAGCCAATCCAGCCTGGAGACCTATGCAAGGCTGGAGCAAAGGAAAGCAGGCCAGGAAACCTGCCACTGCTACCAAGACAGCATGAAATGCGGGCCCCCGATCCGGGACCGGATCTGGTGGGGGGCAGACTCTCTCTCTTCGCTCAGGCTTGGGAAAGAGATGTTCTGGATCCTTGGGCGCTAGAAATAGTCTCCCAAGGTTATTCTCTGGAGTTCAAGGGGCTTCCTCCAAGGGGGAGGTTCCACAGGTCTCAGTTGTCTTCAGACCACATAAGAAGACAGGCATTCTTACATTGGGTAGAAGACCTGCTAAAAATGGGAGTGATTCATCCTGTTCCATTAGGAGAACAAGGGATGGGGTTCTACTCCAATCTGTTCATAGTTCCCAAAAAAGAGGGAACGTTCAGACCAATCTTAGATCTCAAGATCTTGAACAAGTTTCTCAAGGTTCCATCGTTCAAGATGGAAACCATTCGAACACTTCTTCCTTCCATCCAGGAAGGTCAATTCATGACCAAGGTGGATTTCAAGGATGCGTATCTACATATTCCTATCCACAAGGAACATCATCGGTTCCTAAGGTTTGCATTCCTGGACAAGCATTTCCAGTTCGTGGCATTTTCTTTCGGATTAGCCACTGCTCCTAGGATTTTCTCATAGGTACTAGGGTCCCTTCTGGCGGTGCTAAGACCAAGGGGCATTGCTGTAGTACCTTACTTGGACGACATTCTGATTCGAGCGTCATCCCTTCCTCAAGTAAAGGCTCACACGGACATTGTCCTGGCCTTTCTCAGATCTCACGGATGGAAAGTGAACGTGGAAAAGAGTTCTCTATCTCCGTCAACGAGGGTTCCCTTCTTGGGAACTATAATAGACTCCTTAGAAATGAGGATTTTTCTGACAGAAGCCAGAAAAACAAAACTTCTAGACTCTTGTCGGATACTTCATTCCGTTCCTCTTCCTTCCATAGCAAAGTGCATGGAAGTGATAGGTTTGATGGTAGCGGCAATGGACATAGTTCCTTTTGTGCGCATTCATCTAAGACCATTACAACTGTTCATGCTCAGTCAGTGGAATGGGGACTATTCAGACTTGTCTCCGAAGATACAAGTAAATCAGAGGACCAGAGACTCATTCCGTTGGTGGCTGTCCCTGGACAACCTGTCACAAGGGATGACCTTCCGCAGACCAGAGTGGGTCATTGTCACGACCGACGCCAGTCTGATGGGCTGGGGCGCGGTCTGGGGATCCCTGAAAGCTCAGGGTCTTTGGTCTCGGGTAGAATCTCTTCTACCGATAAATATTCTGGAACTGAGAGCGATATTCAATGCTCTCAAAGCTTGGCCTCAGCTAGCGAGGGCCAAGTTCATACATCAACCATCAGGGGGGAACAAGGAGTTCCCTAGCGATGGAAGAAGTGACCAAAATCATTCTATGGGCGGAGTCTCACTCCTGCCACCTGTCTGCTATCCACATCCCAGGAGTGGAAAATTGGGAAGCGGATTTTCTGAGTCGTCAGACATTGCATCCGGGGGAGTGGGAACTCCATCCGGAAATCTTTGCCCAAGTCACTCAACCGTGGGGCATTCCAGACATGGATCTGATGGCCTCTCGTCAGAACTTCAGAGTTCCTTACTACGGGTACAGATCCAGGGATCCCAAGGCGGCTCTAGTGGATGCACTAGTAGCACCTTGGACCTTCAAACTAGCTTATGTGTTCCCGCCGTTTCCTCTCATCCCCAGGCTGGTAGCCAGGATCAATCAGGAGAGGGCGTCAGTGATTTTGATAGCTCCTGCGTGGCCACGCAGGACTTGGTATGCAGATCTGGTGAATATGTCATCGGCTCCACCATGGAAGCTACCTTTGAGAGACCTTCTTGTTCTAGGTCCGTTCGACCCACTCCAGCTGACTGCTTGGAGATTGAACGCTTGATCTTATCAAAGCGAGGGTTCTCAGATTCTGTTATTAATACTCTTGTTCAGGCCTGAAAGCCTGTAACCAGAAAAATTACCACATAATTTGGTATATCTGTTGGTGTGAATCTGCAGGATTCCCTTGGGACAAGGTTAAGATTCCTAAGAGTCTATCCTTCCTTCGAGAAGGATTGGAAAAAGGATTATCTGCAAGTTCCTTGATGGGACAGATTTCTGCCTTGTCTGTGTTACTTCACAAAAAGCTGGCAGCTGTGCCAGATGTTCTAGCCTTTGTTCAGGCTCTGGTTAGAATCAAGCCTGTTTACAAAATTTTGACTCCTCCTTGGAGTCTCAACCTAGTTCTTTCAGTTCTTCAGGGGGTTCCGTTTGAACCCTTACATTCCGTTGATATTAAGTTATTATCTTGGAAAGTTTTGTTTTTGGTTGCAATTTCTTCTGCTAGAAGAGTTTCAGAATTATCTGCTCTGCAGTGTTCTTCTCCTTATCTGGTGTTCCATGCAGATAAGGTGGTTTTGCGTACTAAACCTGGTTTTCTTCCAAAAGTTGTTTCTAACAAAAACATTAACCAGGAGATAGTTGTGCCTTCTTTGTGTCCTAATCCAGTTTCAAAGAAGGAACGTTTGTTGCACAACTTGGATGTAGTTCGTGCTCTCAAGTTTTACTTAGCAGCTACTAAGGATTTCAGACAAACTTTGTCTTTGTTTGTTGTTTATTCTGGTAAACGGAGAGGTCAAAAAGCAACTTCTACCTCTCTCTCCTTCTGGATTAAAAGCATTATCCGATTGGCTTATGAGACTGCCGGACGGCAGCCTCCTGAAAGAATCACAGCTCACTCCACTAGGGCTGTGGCTTCCACATGGGCCTTCAAGAACGAGGCTTCTGTTGATCAGATATGTAAGGCAGCGACTTGGTCTTCACTGCACACTTTTTCTAAATTTTACAAATTTGATACTTTTGCTTCTTCTGAGGCTATTTTTGGGAGAAAGGTTTTGCAAGCCGTGGTGCCTTCCATTTAGGTGACCTGATTTGCTCCCTCCCTTCATCCGTGTCCTAAAGCTTTGGTATTGGTTCCCACAAGTAAGGATGACGCCGTGGACCGGACACACCTATGTTGGAGAAAACAGAATTTATGTTTACCTGATAAATTACTTTCTCCAACGGTGTGTCCGGTCCACGGCCCGCCCTGGTTTTTTTAATCAGGTCTGATAATTTATTTTCTTTAACTACAGTCACCACGGTAACATATAGTTTCTCCTATGCAAATATTCCTCCTTAACGTCGGTCGAATGACTGGGGTAGGCGGAGCCTAGGAGGGATCATGTGACCAGCTTTGCTGGGCTCTTTGCCATTTCCTGTTGGGGAAGAGAATATCCCACAAGTAAGGATGACGCCGTGGACCGGACACACCGTTGGAGAAAGTAATTTATCAGGTAAACATAAATTCTGTTTTTTCTTTCTTTTTTTTTTTTTTTTTTGTTGTAGCATAAAACATCCATTGCCAAGATTTGTCATTTAGAAAGCCTCATTCTTTTATCTGAGCTTCGACTATTGCTCTAGAACATTATTTTGCAGCACTGACAAAATAACTTACAAATAAATAAAAAATGAATAATAATTTTTTTAAAAAAATGTAAAAATATATAAGCAGCAAGGCTTAAACATAATGTGGCAGGGTAAAATGAATCTGAGCTGCAAATTTGTACCAATCTTTTGTGGACAGTTGCTTTACTGTACCCTTCAACAGTAAGGTGAACATAGCTAAATAATTGTCTACTGTTAGTGTATTAGTACTGATTGGTTCATGATGAGCATACAGGGAATTACCCCCAGTATCTCTTTCTCTGCTTATAAATGAACTCTGCATGCGGCCACTTTATATATAATGAATAGGTACTCTTTAGAGACCATTTTAGACTTCTAGTATTAGCTAGTGCAGAAATCCTCTTATAACATTACAATCTGATTACTGAAAGAAAAATAAATTATACTGATTGGATTTAATACAATTCATGTTTGCTTTTCTTTTTATAGCTTTTTCAGTTGTGTGTTTTAATGCATCAGTAGATAAAGTTACAGGTAATCAGCAAAGTAAATGAACCATTATCTAGAATTAATTGATAACCCTTTTGTTTATATATATATCTAGTGCAAAAGCCCTATTAAAACATGATTTTGTTTTCTTCACTGCATAATGTAGTCTTTGCCTTTGTTTATTTTTAGCAAAGTTATTTTAGCTTTTTATTCCTAATGACCTGCCTCCTTGTACCCCTTTTACTTTGCCTTCTTCCATTCCATCTTTTTTGTAACTGCTGCTTATACAGAAAGATAATCTGAGGTGGAAGTCAAGGTGGATTTTTATGCGTATATTTACATTTCTCAGTTATTGGTTGACTATTGACTCCTCAAATTCATCTCCCTAGATCCTGCTAGACTATGTATAGATACTTCTAAAAAAAAAGCAAACAGAGGGCGCCACATAGTCATTTAGTTGTCCTCTCAATAGGCTAAGCGTGTAGTAAACTAATGCTTGAATATCAAAAATGGTGTAATAACGTAGTCTGGGACCTCTCATCTAATTCGCCAACTAATGCCAACTTTTTTTTATATATTCTTTTATGTCTTGTGCCTAATTGGGATCATTTTAAATAAATGTTTCTTTCTAATGACACGGTGAGCCCACGGATCATAATTACTATTGGGAATATCTCTCCTGGCCTGCAGGAGGCGGCAAAGAGCACCTCAGCCAAAGCTGTTAAATACCACTGCCCTTACCCACAACCCCCAGTCATTCTCTTTGCTTGTAGTGCAAGGAGGTGGTAATGTTAGGTGTCTGATTCTTCAATCAAGAATTTATTTTTTATAGCAGAACAAGCTTGTTTTGTTTTTCGCGGGGGTGTAGCTGTATTCCACGTCAGTCTCTTCAGTAGAGCAGTGGTGACTTTTAAGCTTTTGGGAACTTGGGGGTATAATCCCCTCTGCGCCTGTGATGTGATGCTGCCCTTTCTTGGATAAAGACTATGTAGGTTTACTTGGTCTTTTTTCTTTTATTCTCAGGTCCCTGTTAGGAAGGAATCCTGGCAAGCCTGCTGAACTGCCTGGCAGTTATCTTTGTTTTTTTCTGTTGGGCTAACACAGAAATTCTCTTTGGCACTTATGGGGTTAATCCTGCTTGTGTGCAGGTGTACCTTGGGCAGTTTTTTATTGATGTGGGGCACTGTGTTTAAACTGTGTGAGGGTTCTGGAGGCTTTACCGTTCCTTAGGAACTTCATTTTGGCTGCATGTTTGGTCTGTTTTTATTTCTCTAAGAGCAGCATTAGTCTGAGGGACAAATTGTAGCTCCCGGTCGCATGAGCTGCCGGTTTTTGTGTTCTACTGCGTGTTGTGCAGTTTAATGGATGTTATTCTCCCGGCTGCGTTTTTTTCTATATGACGCTTAGTAATGCCGGCCGTGAGGTTGCGTGACGCCCACGATGGACGGAGTTTGGTATGGCGTGTAGTTTTCGTGCTCTTCCGCTCTGTGCTTAGTATAGCAGCAGTTTGTTTGGTGCTGTTGCTTTTTATCTGGAGTCTGGTTCATCTGGCTGCTGTGTGGTTGCGCTCCTCGTATCCTCCGGCTGGTAGGGGGGTTATTTAGCACCTTGTTAGGCTGTTAAGTAGTAGAGGTGCTTGTAGGGGTTTATTTTCTTTTTTTATTTAAAGAGACAGTAACGTTATATTCTTCACCACATTTATTTATTTTTTATTTTTATCTGTGGTGTGTGTAATATGGTATAAAGAGGAGTATAAAGAGGATGGACCAGGAAGACTTGCATGCTGTGACTTGTAATCTATGTTTAGATGCTAATGTAGAGCCTCCTGTCCCTTTCTGTTCCTCTTGTATAGAGAGGACTATGCAGTACAGCGATAGACTCTGTTTCAGAGCCGTCATTTTCTAAGGAGACTGTTGTTCAGGAGCCTCCTGTTCAAGCTGTAGCTCAGCTTTCTCCCCATTCCTCCCAATCTCACTCCTCCTCACATGCAGTGCCCTGCGTTTCATCTCAGGCTAGTTTTTCTTTACAGGATTTGTCTACTCACATATCCTCTGCTATATCTGAGGCATTTTCTACTTTTCCTGTGTTACAGGGTAAAAGCAGAAGGACTTCTGACTCTGTTGCAGTTTTGTCTAATGTTCCTTCTCATAGGACTGAGGAAGAAGATATTTCAGTATTGTCTGAGGCTGAAATTTCAGACTCTGATAGTGTGTCTCCTTTGTCTGATTCTGAAGTGGTTTCTTTCAGAGAAAGAGCACCTCCGTTTGTTACTCATGGAGGTTTTGTCTACTTTGGATGACTGATTCGACGGTCATCATTGCTCCCAAGAAGGCTAGTAAGCTTAAAGGGACAGTCAACACCAGAATTTTTGTTGTTTAAAAAGATAGATAATCCCTTTATTACCCATTCCCCAGTTTTGCAAAACCAACACTGTTATATTAATACACTTTTTACTTCTGTGATTACCTTGTATCTAAGCATCTTCTGACCGCCCCTAATCACATGACTTTTAGTTATTATCTATTGACTTGCATTTTAGCCAATTAGTGCAGTGTCTGCCACTAGCCACAAGCGTGATCACAATGCTATCTATATGGCCTACATGAGCTTTCTCTCCCCTGCTGTGAAAAGCAAATAAAAAAGAGGCAGTCTTCAAGGGCTTAGAAATTATCATATGAGCCTTCCTAGGTTTGCTTTCAACTAGAATACCAAGAGAACAAAGCAAAATTGTTGCTAAAAGTAAATTGGATAGTTGTTTAAAATTACATGCCCTATTTGAAAAATGAAAGTTTTTTTTGGACTTGACTGTCCCTTTAATAAGTTTTTTTATATTCCCTCTGTGGTGGAAGTTTTTAATGTTCCGGATAAGGTTTCGGAGATTATTTCTCTGGAATGGGAGAAGCCTGGAATTCCTTTTTCCCCTTCTCCTATTTTTAGGAAGATGTTTCCTATTGCGGATTCTATTAAGGAATCTTGGCAAACAGTCCCTAAGGTTGAGGGAGCTATTTCCACTTTGGCTAAGAGGACCACTATTCACATTATTAGGGATCTTATGGATAAGAAGTTGGAGGCTTTACTTAAGAGGATTTATGTTCACCAGGGTCTCCAATGGCAACCTGTTGCGTGTATTGCTACGCTTACCAGTGCGGCTGCATATTGGTTTGATGCATTGTCTGATTCTGTTCTTCAGGAGACTTCTCTGGAGGAGATTCAGGATAAAATGAAGGCGTTAAAATTGGCCAATTCTTTTATTGTGGACGCCTCTTTACAGGTTGTCAAGTTGGGAGCAAAAATTTCTGGCTTTGCTGTTTTGGCTCGCAGGGCTTTATGGTTAAAGTCCTGGTCTGCAGATGTCATCTAAATCTAAGCTGTGTTGGATACCCCAACTGGGTAGCTCCGCCAAAGGGTCCTGCTTCCTCCCTGGTGACTGCAGCTATGTAGCTGGCAGGTGACCACAGTCTGTAGCCACCCCTGATGCCCGACAGCACCAGTATTCAGGGTCCCACCCTGTGGCAGACTCCAGCTACCCAAACTGGGTAGCTCTGCCTGAGGGTACTTCTTCTGCCTGGAACAGGCTATGTAGCCCAGGAAAGTGATTTTAGCTGGAGCCCACCCAAATAACTAGACATACTAGCATTCAGGTGAAACAGGAACTGATTTTATTGAAAACACACACTCCTTTTATACACACAGCTCATCTTGATAAGACCCTGGACAATCCCACTATTTTCCCGCCATTCCCGCCCCTCCAGACAGCCCGGCACCTCCATAGGAGCCACAGTCTCAAATAATCCCAGTACCTAGGGGTGGCGGTTTCGGGGGTATCCCGGTGGAGTGGCAGCACTTCCAGGGTGTCATTTTAAAGCTCCAAAAATCAGCATGATTCGTTACTGGGGACCGGAGTTACAGTCCGTTTAAGTTATGGTGGGTAGGGGTGTCCAAAACCCCCGGTTCGAAAAGGAGCTCCCCTCCAATAATTCCCCCAGCTCTTGTCCTCCCTAGGGGCTACCAATAGCCAAAGGGCTGCTGGAGCCACCAGGGGTAAAGTTAGCTTCCAGAGATTATGGTTGCACTGAGGAGCCGAAAACCACTGAGAAACAGGGGTGAGGTTGTAGGGGAGTGGGGTTTTAACCCGGTATCCGTGGCATAAGCTTTTGTGAATTCCTTACAAAGGGAAGGCTTTGTTTGGACCTGGTTTGGCTGAAATTATTTCTGATATTACTGGTGGGAAGGGACATTCTCTTCCTCAGGATAAGAGAAAAAAGCAGAAAGTTCGTCAGAGTAATTTTTGTTCCTTTCATAACTTCGCCGGTAAGTCTTCCTCTTCCTCCTCCAAGCAGGATCAATCCAGGTCTTCTTAGAGACATAATCAGTCCTGGAGCAAGGGGAAGCAATCTAAGAAGCCTGCCGCTGACTCAAAGTCAGCATGAAGGGTTTGCCCCTGATCCGGGAGGGGATCGTGTGGGGGGCAGGCTGTCTTTGTTCGCTCAAGCCTGGGCAAGGGATGTTCCAGAACCTTGGGTAGTAGATATTGTTTGCCAGGGATACAAACTGGAGTTCAAGACTTTTCCTCCCAGGGGCAGGTTTCATCAATCAAGCTTATCAGTAAATCCGTTAAAAAGAGAGGCATTCTTAAGTTGTGTCCAGGATCTTTCCGATATGGGAGTGATCTTCCTGTTCCAGTTCAGTAGCAGGGACTAGGATTTTATTCCAATCTGTTTATCGTCCCCAAAAAGGAGGGAAATTTCTGACCCATTTTGGATCTCAAATTGGTAAACAAATTTCTCAAAGTTCCATCATTCAAGATATAGACTATTCGGTCAATTCTACCTCTGGTTCAGGAGGGTCAGTTTATGACTACAGTAGATCTGAGGGATGCATGTCTACATATTCCTATTCACAAGGATCATCACAAGTTTCTGAGATTTGCTTTTCTAGACCAGCATTTTCAGTTTGTGGCTCTTCCTTTTGGTATTGCAACTGCTCCCAGGGTGTTTTCAAAGGTCCTGGGTGCGTTACTGACAGTTCTCAGGTTGCAGGGGGTTGCAGTAGCTCCTTACCTGGACTACATTCTGGTTCAGGCGCCATCTTTTCAACTAGCAAACTCTCACACAGATTTCTTGTCTTTTCTGCGCTCCCACAGTTGGAAGGTGAATTTAGGAAAAAGTTCCTTGATTCCGGCTACAAGAGTGGTATTTTTGGTTACCATTATAGATTCTCTGGAAATGAAGATCTTTTTGACAGAAGCAAGGAAGTAAAAAATGTTCAATTCATGTTTGGCTCTTCAGTCATCCCTTCGGCCGTCGGTGGCCCAGTGTATGGAGGTTATTGGTCTAATGGTCTCACTCATGGACATCATTCCATTTGCTCGGTTCCATCTCAGACCTCTGCAGTTATGCATGCTGAGACAGTGGAACAGAGATTATACGGATCTGTCTCCAAAGATTGTTCTAGATCAGGCTGCAAGAGATTCTCTTCCGTGGCGGTTGTCTCAGGATCTTCTCTCCCAGGGAACCTGTTTTCACAGTCCTTTCTGGTTGATTGTGACCACGGATGCCAGTCTGCTGGGTTGGGAGCTGTCTGGGGTTCGTTAGAGGCTCAGGGTCTGTGGTCTCGTGAGGAATCGGTTCTTCCTATAAATGTCTTAGAACTGAGAGCAATCTTCAATGCTCTACTGGCGTGGCCTCAGTTGGCTTCAACCCAGTTTATCAGATTCCAGTCGGACAATATAACTCAGGGAGGAACTCGGAGTTCCTTGGTGATGAAGGAGGTAGCCAGGATTATTCAGTGGGCGGAGGCTAACAATTGTCTGTCTGCGATCCACATTCCAGGGGTGGAGAATTGGGGAGCGGATTTTCTGAGCAGACAGTCGTTTCATCCAGGGGAGTGGGAGCTTCATCCGGAGGTGTTTTCCAGTTTTATTCTCAGGTGGGGTCAACCGGCGTTGGATCTTATGGCATCTCGTCACAATGCCAAGCTTCCGAAGTACGGTTCGAGGTCAAGGGATCCTCAAGCAGTTCTAATAGATGCTCTAGCAGTTCCTTGGAAGTTCAGTCTGGCATACGTGTTTCCTCCGTTTGCCCTTCTTCCTCGAGTTATTGCTCGGATCCGACAGGAGAGGGCGTCGGTAATTCTCATTGCACCGGCGTGGCCTCGCAGGATCTGGTATGCAGATCTGGTGGAGATGTCATCCTTTCCACCTTGGAGTCTTCCGTTGAGGATGGACCTTCTACTTCAGGGTCCCTTCCTTCATCCAAATCTCGTTTCTCTGAAGCTGACTGCTTGGAGATTGAACGCTTGAGTCTATCTAAGAGTGGTTTTTCTGAGTCAGTTATTCAGACTATGATTCAGGCACGTAAGCCTGTGACTAGAAAGATTAATTACAAGATATGGTGTAAATATCTGTATTGGTGTGAATCTAAGGGCTACTCTTGGAGAGTTTCTGAGCTTTCTGCGCTGCAATGTGAGTCTCCTTTTCTTATTTTTCATTCTGATAAGGTAGTACTTCGTACTGCTCTTGATTTTCTTTCCAAGGTTGTTTCTGATAAGAATATTAATCAAGAAATTGTTGTTCCTTCTTTGTGTCCTAATCCTTCTCATAAGGAACGTTTGTTGCACAACTTGGATGTAGTCCGTGCATTGAAATATTATTTGCATGCGACTAAGGATTTTCGCCAGTCTTCTTTATTTGTTATCTTTTCTGGGAAGCGTAAGGGTCAGAAAGCTACGGCTACTTCGCTTTCTTGTTGGTTGAGGAATATTATTCGCTTGGCATATGAGACTGCTGGTCAGCGGCCTCCTGAGAAAATCACGGCTCATTCTACAAGGGCTGTTTCTTCTACCTGGGCTTTCAAAAATGGTGCTTCTGTGTATCAGATTTGCAAGGCTGCCACTTGGTCCTCTTTACACACTTTTTCTAAATCTTAAAAATGTGATACTTTTGCTTCAGCTGAGGATGTTTTTGGGAGAAAGGTTCTTCAAGCAGTGGTGCCTTCTGTTTAGGTTAACTGTCTTGTCCCTCCCTTATCATCCGTGTCCTCTAGCTTGGGTATTGATTCCCAATAGTAATTATAATGATCCGTGGACTCACCATGTCAGAAAGAAAATGAAATGTATACTTACCTGATAAATTTGTTTCTTTCTTGACACGGTAAGTCCACGGCCGGCCCTGTATTTTCAGACAGTTTATTTTTTCATAAACCTCAGGCACCTCTGCACCTTATATTCCGTTCTCCTTTCCCTTTGGCCGAATGACTGTGGTTGTATGTAAGGGGAGTGGTATTTAACAGCTTTTGCTGTGGTGCTCTTTGCCTCCTCCTGCAGGCCAGGAGAGATATTCCCAATAGTAATTATGATGATCCGTGGACTCACCGTGTCAAGAAAGAAACAAATTTATCAGGTAAGCATAAATTTCATTTTTTATTTGTTTAGATATATCATGCAGGATTCTTAAGTTTACAGTACCAGTTACTCTGAAGTCCTAGACTGTGGGATCATACCATGTTTGGTGTTTTAGTATTGTGAATATGCTATGACCAATACACAATTAGTCGTTCGGCTGTACTGTTAATATGCTATGTGGCCCCTCCCCTGTATTTGTCTTTTAAGAAGTTTAACAAGTGGAGCCTACATTTTGATTTGGGAGACACTCCACATCAATTGTGGGGATAATGCATCCCTTTTTTCTCTTTTTTTCTAAAATGTGATTTTTAGTTTATCATTAATCAATTGTATTGTTGATTTCTGTTTTTTTTGTTTTTTTTTAAATAAATCATAGCTTTCAGTGGAAAAACACTTTCTTCACATAAAAGCCATCCACCTGGGTGCAGAGTATAGTTCAAATATATATAAATAAAGAAGTATCCTAATTTTTGACAATTTCACCTAAAAAGAGTATATTATTGATGTTTCA
The DNA here is from genome assembly GCF_027579735.1 of Bombina bombina. NCBI lineage: Eukaryota > Metazoa > Chordata > Amphibia > Anura > Bombinatoridae > Bombina > Bombina bombina. The sequence goes on along the minus strand of NC_069501.1, from coordinate 1,150,526,490 downwards.
GGGATCTAAGTCCCCATACTCAGAATTTTCATTCTAAAATAAGAGAATTAATCTCACCATGGAAACTGGTTTGGCACCAATACGTTTTAAAAACCAAAAACATTGTAACATTTTAAACATGTACAAGATATCTGTGAATATCGTAGTATGAAGTAATTAGATATGGATTGTTCTAAATCAATTCACATTTTAAAGATTAATGCAATCTATCACAAGTAACACCGAAAATACTGTATTTTCTATAAAATTGATGTGTGAGCTAAATTAGACTATGAACAAATGGTCGAAGGAATATTATTATCAATTTTATTATTAGGATATATTTGTAAATTGACACCAGATTATGTTGTACCAGGTATATGAGTAGAGGCACAGAATGACACGGATTCATGGTTACATGATACACAGAATAGACTAAACAATACAACCCAATACAGGAGAGCCCTGCTCCAATGAACATACAATTTAAACAAATATGCATATGTATTAAAGCTTTTTTCTTCCGCCTTAAAACACATAGGCATGTCTAAACTAATTCTTGCTCAACAACCTTTGTATATTTCTGCAATGTATTTGTAGTCTTATATAGTTAGAATTTTATAAAATTGACTTAACATCTTTTCATTTGTTGAAGTGACAATGAGGAAGGACGGCCAAGGAAGAGACCGTACAGCGACCAATCTGAGAATACCATAGAGGCATCTGCATCTAGCAAAAAGAAGGCAAAGAAGGGCCGTAAAGAGCAGTTTGAGCCCCTAGATACAGGACTTTCCCTGGCAGAAGATGAGGAACTGGTATTACATCTTCTAGGGAACAGAAGTTAAATATCTACAATAGCTTTTTTCTCTAAATCTGCCTTCTCAGGTCAAACTAAAATCAATTTCACATCAAAGCAGTTTAGTATTCTGGGACACTAATAAACTGACTTCATGGAATGGAATTCAAATGTACAGTCTAAATGGAAAATATATAATGCTGATCCAGAATCCATATATGTAAGACATTTTTTTACTGGTATATTTTTAAAGGAACATGAAACACAATTTTTTTTTTTTTCTGTCATGATTTAGAGAAAGCATGCAATTTTAAACAACTTTCCAATTTACTTCTAATATCTAATATGCTTCATTCTCTTTATATTCTTTGTTGAAAAGCATATATAAATAAACTCAGTAGCTGCTGATTTGAGGCTGCACATAGATGCCTCGTGTGATTGACTCACCCATGTGCATTGCTATTTCTTCAACAAAGGATATTTGAAAATGAAGCAAAATAAATAATAGAAGTAAATTGGAATGTTGTTTAAAATTATATTTTCTATCTGAATCACGAAAGAAAAAATGTGTGTTTTATATCCCGTTAATCATAAAACTTTATGTATTTGCTATTATAAACCTTCACTTTGTTATAGTTGCTGTTATAAATTGTTGCATGTTTCACCTATGAAAAGACTGGAATGTGCACACATTTTTAAAGAGAAAAATAACTTTTATCTGCAAAAATGTCCTGATTTCATCTACATATTTGTATTCTTTTCTCTTTCTGTTGTGTTTAAAATCGTACCAACATTGCAGAATAAAGATCATTATTATTAATAGCTATAATATTTTTTGTAGGTGTTTTAGATATACACAGTCAAGATGGAAATCTGCATAATCAAGTTTGATTTGGAAACTTCTTATCAGATTATGTCATTTTTATTTTAGTAATCCTATTTTCAATCCTCTCTGGCTTTAGCGGATGTATCTTGCCAACTTTTCCTGAAATGACCTCTGCTGTCTACTCAAGCTCTGAGTACAACATTCATTTTTTATATACATTTACTGTTACATTCTTTATTACAAAAGCTCAGCTTTCACAGTTGCTATGACTGATCTCTCTGGGTATGTCCACCTGTTCAGCTTCCCTAAAAGCTGGAGCCCCAAATGCTTCAGAAAATTACTGCAAGAATCAGACAGGACCGATTTTGGAGTAAAAACAGAATGAATCTTTATTGAAAGGGGCACACACATTTTATACACTTACAATCCCCTGCCCTAAACAAACATTAGCTAGAGCAGCAGATTAAACAATAGGAATGTAAACAATAGGACATACAATCCCCCACCGCTGCCCACACACTTCAAAATTAGACTAGATATACATAGATATAACAGCAGGAGGTCCCAGCATTGGAATGTCTGTGCTGATTGCAAACTCCTGCAACAAGTCTCTGAGTCTTGAAGGGGGGCTGAAGAAGGCAATGCAGATTTGGTGCCTGCAAGTTTTATGGATTGGGAGAGGGCATCCAGATGTGTTCTGGAAGAGACACAGCAAAATCCCTTCCCCCCTAACATTCCTAATAGTCCTATTACCCTCAGTTTATCACAATACTTGATCCACACGGGTCAGCTAGGGGATGTCTAAGGGACTATTATAGATCAGTTTGCCGGGAAAGGCCATCTGCATTACCATTTTGCTTTCCCAGTCAATATTGTACCGTAAAGTTGTAGGGCTGCAGGGCAAGGCTCCAGCGCAGTAAGCGCCAATGGCTCCCCGGAAACTCGGTTGAGCCAAATGAAGGGGTTGTGGTCAGTGAGTACCGTAAAAGATCTTCCATAAAGATACGGTTGGAATTTCATCAAGGCCCACACTAGCGCAAACACTCCTTCTCTATGGCCGCATACCCCACTTCCCGGGGTAGCAGCTTGCGACTGATGTAGGCTATTGGGTGCTCACTGCCGTCTGCTCTGACCTGGCTCAGAACTGCTCCCATCCCGAAAGTAGAGGCATCTGTGTGGACACAAAAACGTTTATTTGGGTCTGGAGCATCGAGAATGGGTGCTGGTGACCACAGGACCTGTCTGGGAAGGTTTTTCTTTGTCAGGTCAGTAATGGACTTAGCTATCGTACTGTAGTCAGGCACAAATCTCCTGTAATACCCTGCCATTCTGAGGAAAACCAAGACCTGGGTTTTTGTCCGGGGTGGGCCACTAGGCAACAGCCTTAACCTTAGCAGGTTCGGGGCGCTGTCACCCACTCGATGCCCGGGATACTGGACCTTTAGACATCCCTATGCTACATTTATCCGACTTTAAAGTCAGTCCCGCAGCTTTAATGCGGTCCAGCACGGTACCCAGGTGCAGCAAGTGTTCCTCCCAGATATCGATGTGGATCGCAATGTCGTCCATATATGCAAAGGCATAGTCCTGGAGGCCATTGAGGAGTCGATCCACCATCCGCTGAAACGTCACCGGTAAACTGGTACAGGCTGAATGAGGTAATGAATGCCGACTTCGGAATCGCTTCCATGTCCAGCGGAATTTGCCAGTAACCCTTGCATAGGTCAAGGGTGGTCAGAAAGTTTCCCTGAGCGATGCGGTCTAGTAGTTCATCCACTCGGGGCATCAGATACGCGTCAGTCGTGGTGCGGTCATTAAATCTTCTGTAATCTACACAAAAGCAGGTTGTACCATCCCGCTTCAACACTTACACTACTGGGGAGGCCCAGGGGCTATTGTACGGCTTGATGACTCCTAGATCGAGCATCTCCGTGATATCTTTCCTTTTCCCATCTCTAACTGCCTCGGGTACCCGGTAAGCTGCCTGCCGCAGCGGTGCTTGTCCCAGGGTCTCCACACAGTGCACTGCCATAATAGTGTACCCAGGGGTGTTGGAGAACATCTCTTGATGCTGACTAAGGGTCCACCTGACCTGCTCCTTCTGTAAGGTCCCTAACCGCTTATCTAATCTCACTGCCTCTATTCCTACACCATCCCTAGCCTGCTCGGTCAACTCCGACAGGGGAAGGTTCTCAGAGTCTTCCCTGGCAGGAGCGCATATAGCGGCTACCTCTTCCGACCTCCCCTAGTACGCTTTGAGCATATTCACATTGAACATTTAGCTACCAGGTAGGTAGTTTCACAGAGTTGTTTCACCACATTGTAAGGTCCTTGCCAGGCGGAATGTAACTTGTCCGCCTTGGTTGGCTTCAGGGCGAGAACCTTTTGTCCCACAGCCAAGGTGCGGTTCCGAACAGTACGGTCATACCACCATTTCTGCCGTCCCTGCACGCACTGAAGGTTCTCCCAGACAGCGTCTGTAAGCTCTTTCAGCCGGTCCCTCAAAGCGAGCACATACCCTACGATAGAGGTCTCCATTCCTTCCTCCCCTCTTTCCCAGTTGGCTATAAGTAAGTCTAGAGGCCCCCTAACCCTTCTCCCATACAACAGCTCAAATGGGGAGAATGCAGGGGATTCCTGCGGCACCTCCCAATAAGCAAACAGGAGATGGGGCAGGAATTTCTCCCAATCCCTGTGAGAGGTTGCAAATGTCCGAAGCAATTGCTTCAGATTTCCGTTGAACCTTTAACAGAGTCCGTTCGTCTAGGGGTGATAAGGAGAGCTTTGCAGAGGTTTTATCCCGCATAGTTTCCACAGTTGCTGGGTCAGTTCAGCAGTAAACTGAGTCCCCTGGTCCAAGAGTATCTCCTGGGGGAAACCCACCCTAGCAAAGATCCGTATCAGGGCATCCGCCACTGTCTCTGCATGGATTGCCTCCGGGTAGCGAGCAGCATAATCTACCATGGTTAAGATGTATCTCTTACCAGAGGGACCGGGGCGAGGCAGGGGTCCAATCAGGTCTACAGCAATCAGGCTAAACAGCTCAGATATTATCGGTAGGGGTTACAGGGAAGCCTTGGAGTGGTCACCCTTCTTGCCCACCCGCTGATGGGTATTGCATGTCCTACAGTAGTGTCTGATGTACCACGTGATCCCGGGCCAGAAAAACAGCTGGGTAAGGTGATAATGGGTCTTGGTCACTCTGAAGTGACCGGCTAGGGGAATATCATGCCCGATGCTAAGCAGGTTATGCCGATAGTTCTGCGGCACCACCAGCTGTCGCTTGGGCAGATGGTGGGGGCCCTTCCTGTCAGAGTGGGAGAAAGGATTGTTGTGCCGGGTCACTATTCTCTCTCCCTCCAAACCTCCAGGGTCAGTCCCTGCTCTATCTCTGTAACTGGCCAGGGTAGGGTCAGTCAGGGTGTCTTGGGAAAACTGAGCAGCGGAAGTCTAAGGGGAAGGGGTCAGGGCTGGTTCGGCAGAGTCTGCCCTTACCTGGGTCCCGTCCTTGAGTGCTAGCTCTGCCCGCCTTGCCTGCTGCCAGGTGGTCACGGCACAAGTTTCTATTACACTATCCACCTGGAATGCCGAGGAAAGGTGGCCTAGGTCGTTTCCGAGTAAGACATCCGCTGGCAGCTCCTGCATTACCCCATCTTCCACATACCGGGCGCCCATACCCCAATCTAAGTAGACACGGGCTGTAGGGATGCGTAGGATCATACTGCATATGCTTGTCCCGTGTGGTCCTCCGTTGCGTCCACTTGCGGCTGTACCAAGGTGATGGTGGCGCCACTGTCTTGTAACCCCTGGGTGTGTCGGCCGTTCACCCTCAACTCTTGTCAGTGGTGATGCCTGTTGTCTAATGCTGCGGCTTGAACCGGATCGACCTCTTGAAGAACTCTGAATTCTTCTTTGTCCCTGGGACCTGCAAGGAGATCCCCTCGGGAGTCTATGCAATGGGCTGCCGCTCTGAATGTGGCTTGGTTCCAGGGGTGCTGCTGGATGCCTCTGGGGCAATTAATTTTGATGTGCCCCACTTGGTTGCAGCCAAAATACCGGGATCCCGTCTTCCTGAGCAAAGGGTCCAGAGGGGGACGGAAAGGCTGGGTGGGTAATGAGGGTCTCGTGGCAGGCAAGGGATGGGTCATGGCTGGAATGCTGGGCTGCAGGGGAGGATGAACCTCTGGGCGATGCATCCTCCGCGCATCCACATATTGGTCTGCCAAGATCGCGGCCTGATCCACTGTTAGCGGTTTGCGATCCCTAACCCAGTCCTGAACCTCCAGGGATGTCTTTTCATAGAACTGCTCCAGCAAGATCAGTTGGCTCACCACTGCCAAGGTAGTTGCTCGACTCCCAGCGAACCAGACATCCACGGATCGGGACATCTGGTGCCCCAATTCAGTGTAGGGTTGTCCCTCCCGCTTCCGGATGCCCCCGGAACTTGAGCCTATGGGACTCTGGGGTAATATCATACCGGGCCAGCAATCTCTCCTTTACCCGGTCATAATCTTTTTGATCTTCCACTGGGATAGTTTTGCTGAGGAGAAGGATCACCCAATCCCCCTCATCGATCCCCTGCAGGTCCCACTGTGTCTCCTGCAGGTATCTGTCTATCTCCTCCTGGCCCTCCTGTAAGGAACGGAAAGTGGCATAGGGCAACTTCTTTCGGCTTCTCCTGTCCTCAGGTGCCAGTTCCTCATTGACCCGTTGGGCTTCCAGTATCCGCAACTGGCTTGCATCTGCGATAATTTGGGTGATCACCTCTGGAGGGGTGTGGTACCGTATAGAGCTAACTGCCACTGAATGTCCTTCCGGAGGTCGGTCAGCTCTGCATCCCTCACCTCTAGTTCCCGGAGCTGGGTTTGCTCTCTGTCACCTTCCATGAGCTCTGCTATCAGGACAGACCTTGTTTTTCCGCTGGCGGACTGTCCTCGTGATTCAAGCATGTCGTGTAGTTCGCTTGAGAGGGCTATAGCAACTCTCCATTCTATGTAGATCCCGAAGGTGGTTTGGACGCTCCAGTACAAGGAGGCAAATCCCGCTGCTGCCACCAATGTGGCGGACCTCTCGGAGCCCTCTCAGGGTTTGTCCGCCTGTTCAGCTTTCCTAACAGCTGGAACCACCAATGCTTCAGAAAATTACAGGACCGATTTTGGAGTAAAAACAGAATGAATCTTTATTGAAAGGGACACACACATTTTATACACTTACAATCCCCCGCGCTAAACAAACATTAGCTAGAGCAGCAGATTAAACGATAGGAATGTAAACAATAGGACATACAATCCTCCACCGCTGCCCACACACTTCAAAGCTAGATTAGATATACAGAGATATAACAGCAGGAGGTCCGAGCATTGGAATGTCTGTGCTGATTGCAAACTCCTGCAACAAGTCTCTGAGTCTTGAAGGGGGACTGAAGCAGGCAATGCAGATTTGGTGCCTGAAAGTCTGGGCAACTTTTATGAATAGGGAGAGGGGCATCCAGATGTGTTCTGGAAGAGACACAGCAAAATCCCTTCGCCCCAACATTTCTAATAGTCCTATTGCACTCAGTTTATCACAGTTGCTATTCCTAAACAGATGTACTTTGTACACACTTAACTGTAAACTATAAGTAGAGATGCGCATTTGGATCGTTTGAGGATCCGAATGTGAAAGTAAGCAGCGGCTTGTGCCCTTTGGATATTGTAGCCAGATTGATTCCTGTAAAAGATCCCCACACTAAGATCTATGCAAAGCCAGATCTTAGAGTGGGGGTATCGTTTACAAGAATCAATCCAGCTACAAAATATCCGAAGGGCACAAGCCACTGCTTACTTCCACATTCGGATCCTCACAAATCCCTATTGGAAAGTTGTGTATTAATGGTGAAATTAGTAACCAACCGACTCAAATTTTTGTCACCCCAGCACGAAAGACCTTTATTTTTAAAAAAAATTCCCCTCAAAACTTAAAGGGTATGGGGGGGAGGTTTGGGTAGGAGGGGCACATCTCATTTAATTGCATATTTTGCATAATATACTACTTGAAAGTTCATGACAACTGTCTTAAATTTGTAGATAAAGAATCCTTTAAAAGAGTATGTTAAGTTTTGTAAGCTATGTCCTGATGGCTGATGGTGTGTGGTACATGTAGGAAACCAATGAGGTGTAATAGGTGGGTGTGGCTAATGTCTGTAATGAGAATATTTCTGATTCTTCCACATCCTTAAAGGGACATTAAACACTAAATACATGCTAGATAGAATGATACATTCAAAGAAAAGATTAGTCCATGAGTAACATGTAGATGTATTTTTTAAAGTTTCATTAGCTGTTTAAAAAGTGACAAAATAAGTGTAAAGTTTTAGTGTCTGTAAAACACTGGGAGCTGCCATGTTGTAACTTGTATTACCTTCTCTGCTGTGGCCAATTAGAGACAGTTATACATAGGTCATTAGAGTGTGCAGCCAATGGTTGTGCTGGATTTAACAGTGTTCTGCACTTCCATTTCTAACGGGAACTGAAAAGCTCACAATTTCAGAATGGAATTACAGGCAAAGAGGACAAAATGAATAATGAAAGTATATTGCAGAGCTATTTTATATATACAATTTATCATTTTATATTACCATCTCAAAGTGTTTAATGTCCCTTTAATTATACCTCTCAACTCTATGCTAATGACACACACATGAAGAAAGAAGAGTAACTATCTCACCATAGTTTTCTCTTTCTGTAAGGTTCCATCCACCCCTAACTTTTGTTGTGGCTGCCTATGGTCATATGGTGCTCTGGCATGTAAGTCTTGACACACAAACATTGTTTCTGCATTATTTCCCTCCGCTACTGTGGCCTGTTTTGTTATCATGGGAATCTTTTTGCAGATATCCCCTTTGGCCAGCATATGCTTTAGAAGAGCAGGTAAAGTTTCTGTCAAGGTGTGCCTTCTTTGCAGGAACTTAACCTTTGCTCATACTGTAACCCACATTCATCAGATGCTCCATTTATGTTCTAGATCAGTGTTTGTCAACTCTAGTCCTCAAGGAGCACCAAGATATTTGTAATATCTAAACTAGAGCACAGTTTAAATATTCAACTGATCAGTAACCCTGGTCACTTAAAACCAAAGAGAAGTGCACTCTCAGGAACGAACAACTAGCTCAATAACTTGTTACCTTGTTCTGTGGTGATTTACCACCTGGGTACAGCTTCTTTTTAACACTGTAATGTTTCTCACAGAGTAGAACTTTCCTGCAGTAAATCAGTCTGATCCCGCCTATTGAGGTCAGTCCAGCTCCAAAATACCAGGCAATTCCAAGGAACACAGCAACCCCAGGCGATCATTAATTACCTGCTTTCAATCATCAGCAGACGATCATTTCGGTCTTCATTGGGTCTCATCAGTGAGGTGCAGCCATATTCCTTTAAGCATACTGCACAAGGAGTCAATGTCTGGTTGCCCCTTTTTCCCTTAGGGAGACAAAAAACACACAGAGAAGCGCACTCTCAGGAATTAACAACCAGCTCAAAAACCTATCTTGTTCTATGGCGATTTCTTGCTTGGGTGCTTCTTCTTTTTAGCCAAGTAATGCTTTTCACAGAGTAGATCTTTCCTGTAGTACATCAGTCTTATCCCGCCTTTTAACCCCTTAATGACCAGCGCTGTATCCTGTACGACGCTGGTCGTGATGCCCTCATAGACCAGCGACGTACCCTGTACGTCACTGGCGTCCTGGGCTTCTCTCTGCCGTGATCTCGCAAACAATATCGATCATGCTATTTCTGCATGCCCCACGAGTGGGGCACTGCAGAAATAGAGTTTCAGAGTTACTGATGCAGAACTCTGCATCGGACAGCGGTAGTGCCGATCATTGGTGGGTGGCAGGGTAAGGAGGTAGGTGGGTGGGCGGTCCATCGCTGAAGGGGGCTGGAGGGAGGGCAGGAGCGGGTGGGACCACTACACCACACAGAAACTAAAAGAATGCTTTTTTTTTTTTTAAAAGGTTAAAACTATAGCAAAGCGGGTACTGGCAGACAGCTGCCAGTACCTAAGATGGCTGGTAATAGAGGGGTAGGGTTAGAGAGCTGTTTGGGGGAGATCAGGGAGGTTGGGCGGTAAGGGGGGATACTACCCTGCAGAAAATATATAAAAAAAAAAAAAAACTTTTATTTTTATACTGGCAGACTTTCTGCCAGTACTTAAGATGGGGGTGACCTTAGGGAGGAGTGGGGGTAAAGCTTTTAGAGAGGGATCAGGGGTGGAATGTGTCGGGTGGGAGGCTGATCTCTACACTAAAGCTAAAATTAACCCTACAAGCTACCTAATTAACCCCTTCACTGCTGGGTATAATACAAGTGTGGTGCGCAGCGGCCTTCTAATTACCAAATGCAATGCCAAAGCCATATATGTCCTGCTATTTCTGAACAAAGGGGATCCCAGAGAAGTATTTACAACCATTAGTGCAATGTTTGCACAAGCTGTTTGTAAATAATTTCAGTGAGAAACCTAAAATTGTGAAAAATGTTACGTTTTATTTTTTATTTGATCGCATTTGGCGGTGAAATGGTGGCATGAAATATACCAAAATGGGCCTAGATCAATACTTGTATATAAAAAATGTTTAAATGTAGTGATGGCAAAAATGCTAAAAATACTCTGGTCTTTTGGGGAAGTTTTTGTCTAAAATGCCCGGGGTTAAGGTCAGTCCAGTGCCAAAATACCAGGCAATTCCTTTTTTGAACAAGGAATACAGCAACCCCAGGCGATCATTACTCACCTGCTCTCATAAATCAGCTTTGCTCTCGTTCAGATATCATGAAAATCTGGCCCTTTGCTATGCTTGAGGACTTGAAGTGAAAAACAATGCTCTAGATACACCCTTGGCACACCTCAGGTTATATTCTTATTTGGGGGACTTGTTCTAGGAACAATGATTCAAGTACCACCAAATAATAGTTTACCTATCTGCTTAGTTTTTAAAGATATACCAAATAATGTATTGTACTCTGGTACATTAGATCAAGCCCTGCCTTAATATAGCATCAAAAATATCCAAAACATATTTTTAAAACCTAGTTCCTCAGGCGCGTAAAACAAAGATGAAAAAAAAAAACTATTTGGCCTCAGACAAGAAACAGTTGCATTATGGATCATGTCGGATCGTTGAGTTTCCCCTTCATTCACAATAGTTTTTAAGTTGTATTAAAGGGATATGAAGCCCCACATGTTTCAGATAGAGCATGCAATTTTAAACAACTTTCTAATTTACTTCTATTATCAATTTTCTTGTTTCTCTTGGTATCTTTTGTTAAAAAGCAGGGATGTAAGCTTAGGAGAATGCCCATTTCTGGAGCACTATATGGCAGCAGTTTTGTAAGAATGTTATCTCATTGCAAGAGCAATAGAGGGCAGCACTATTCCCTGCCTTGTAGTGCTCCAGATGCTTACCAAATGTGATTAAAAAAGTAAATTGAAAACTTTTTTTAAAAAAATTGTATGCTCTGTCTGAACCACAAAAGAAAATGTTCAGCTTTCATATCCCTTTAATAAAATCATTTGAAAGCTTCCAGAGTCCAGTTGTTCCTTGTTTCCTGACAACAGCTATTTTATCTGCATTTTACAAATGACCATTGTACCAGAAACCTCAGATAAATGTTAGAAAAACAGGCATTTGCCATCCAGCAGTCCACAAAGTCTTCTGCATTACATCTGGCCCTAGATGTCTTCCTGTCTCACCTTGCCCTTAATCCACCATGCTTCTTCCAGGTTTTCTAAGATGTCAGATCAGTCACTCAAGCAATTTGTCCCTTTACAGGGAGATCTTTTGGAAATGAGTCCATAATTGTAAAGAGATCTCACAGCTTCAATGTCTGATAAACTACTGAGCCATCCCAGTTACAGTTTTATTTACAGTTTTATTTATATTGTGTCAATGTGTGAAGGACCACCCAAGGCATCCTTGCTGGGGAGCCAAAATGCCTAAATAGGTTGGTAATTTTCAATAAGTGTATTTCCTTCTTTTACTCTGTTACGCTTGCTGGGGTACACATTGAAATTATGTCTACTTGGTATTATAAGGGTAATTATAAGAGATAAGGATGAGCCTTAGGGAGTTTTCTACTTAACTGTTCCTTCAAATAGGAAAATATGAATTTACTGTAGCTATGTCATAATTTTATTTGCCTAGTATTGGAAGTAGTATAAAGTATACTTCTTATTCATATGTTGGCTTGTATTAGACTAACATTACAAGTAAGAACCCTCTCCACTTCAGCTGATGGACAGAGCTCCAACCTGCCCATTTGAACTAGCTTAAAGTGAAAACCTTTTCCTCTTCCCTATTAAACTTGTATTGTTTGCAAGGCACAACCTTTGAAAAGCCTGGTTATGGATGTTAGTCTTATCTTCTTTTTTTAAGTCCAGTTAGGAACATATATAAATGAGTTTATACGCTTATTTCTCTTGTTAAGTGTATCCAGTCCACGGATCATCCATTACTTATGGGATATTAACTCCTCCCCAACAGGAAGTGCAAGAGGATTCACCCAGCAGAGCTGCTATATAGCTCCTCCCCTAACTGCCATTACCAGTCATTCTCTTGCACCCAACGAATAGATAGGATGTGTGAGAGGACTGTGGTGATTATACTTAGTTTCATACCTTCAATCAAAAGTTTGTTATTTTATAATAGCACCGGAGTGTGTTATTCCTTCTCTGGTAGAATTTGAAGAAGAATCTACCTGAGTTTTTCTATGATTTTAGCCGGAGTAGTTAAGATCATATTGCTGTTTCTCGGCCATCTGAGGAGAGGTAAACTTCAGATCAGGGGACAGCGGGCAGATTAATCTGCAAAGAGGTATGTAGCAGCTTATTATTTTCTGACAATGGAATTGATGAGAAAATTCTGCCATACCGATATAATGTAAACTCAGCCTTAAATGCAGTAGCAGCAACTGGTATCAGGCTGTCATGTATGTATATTTTACACTTCAGTATTCTGGGGAATGGCACTTCACTGGAATTATACTGTATGCATAAAACTTTAGTCTAATTTGCAGGGACTAGCAACAGGCTTTTTAATAACACTCAATTTATTAATGTTAAACGTTTTTTGCTGGCATGTAAAATCGTTTAATTTTCTGAGGTACTGGGTGAAAAAATGTTTTGGGCACTATTTTTTTCCACTTTGCAGTCGTTTTATTTAATTTATGACAGTTTACTGATCTCTCTCACTGTTATGTGTGAGGGGGAGGGGCCTTTTTTGGCGCTTTTGCTACGCATCAAAAAATTCAGTCAGAAGTTTATTGTCTTCCCTGCATGATCCGGTTCATCTCTACAGAACTCAGGGGTCTTCAAAACTTGTTTTGAGGGAGGTAATCACTCACAGCAGAGCTGTGAGATTGTAGTTGACTGTGATAAAAAAAACGTTTATTTCTGTATTTTTTTTTTTTCCTGCTATCAGGGTTAGTTATCCTTTGCTAATGGGAGCAATCCTTTGCTAAAATTGTGTTTTTTACAAAGATTTGATGCTATAACTTTTCAGTTTATTAATTTTCAACTGTCATAACTTTTTCTGTGCTTCTTATAGGCACAGTACGTTTTCATATTATAGTAAATTACTTGAAAAGTATTTCCAAGTTGCTAGTTTATTTGCTAGTGTGTTAAACATGTCTGATTCAGAGGAAGATATCTGTGCTATATGTGCTAAAGCCAAAGTGGAGCCCAATAGAAATTTATGTACTAACTGTATTGATGCTACTTTAAATAAAAGTCAATCTGTACAAATTGAACATATTTCACCAAACAACGAGGGGAGAGTTATGCCGACTAACTCGCCTCACGTGTCAGTACCTGCATCTCCCGCTCGGGAGGTGCGTGATATTGTAGCGCCGAGTACATCTGGGCGGCCATTACAAATCACATTACAGGATATGGCTACTGTTATGACTGAAGTTTTGGCTAAATTACCAGAACTAAGAGGTAAGCGTGATCACTCTGGGGTGAGAACAGAGTGCACTGATAATATTAGGGCCATGTCAGACACTGCGTCACAATTTGCAGAACATGAGGACGGAGAGCTTCATTCTGCGGGTGACGGTTCTGATCCAAACAAACTGGATTCAGATATTTCAAATTTTAAATTTAAGCTGGAAAACCTCCGTGTATTACTAGGGGAGGTGTTAGCGGCTCTGAATGATTGTAACACAGTTGCAATACCAGAGAAAATGTGTAGGTTGGATAAATATTTTGCGGTACCGGCGAGTACTGACGTTTTTCCTATACCTAAGAGACTTACTGAAATTGTTACTAAGGAGTGGGATAGACCCGGTGTGCCGTTCTCACCCCCTCCGATATTTAGAAAGATGTTTCCAATAGACGCCACCACACGGGACTTATGGCAAACGGTCCCTAAGGTGGAGGGAGCAGTTTCTACTTTAGCTAAGCGTACCACTATCCCGGTGGAGGATAGCTGTGCCTTTTCAGATCCAATGGATAAAAAGTTAGAGGGTTACCTTAAGAAAATGTTTGTTCAACAAGGTTTTATATTGCAACCTCTTGCATGCATTGCGCCTGTCACAGCTGCAGCAGCATTTTGGTTTGAGTCTCTGGAAGAGACACTTGAATCAGCTCCATTAGATGAGATTACACACAAGCTTAAAGTCCTTAAGTTAGCTAACTCATTTATTTCAGATGCCGTAGTACATTTAACTAAACTTACGGCTAAGAATTCCGGATTCGCCATTGAGGCACGCAGAGCACTGTGGCTAAAATCCTGGTCAGCTGACGTTACTTCTAAATCTAAATTGCTTAATATACCTTTCAAAGGGCAGACCTTATTCGGGCCCGGGTTGAAAGAAATTATCGCTGACATTACAGGAGGTAAAGGCCATGCCCTGCCTCAAGACAGAGCCAAACCTAAGGCTAGACAGTCTAATTTTCGTTCCTTTCGTAATTTCAAAGCAGGAGCAGCATCAACTTCCTCTGCACCAAAACAGGAAGGAGCTGTTGCTCGCTACAGACAAGGCTGGAGACCTAACCAGTCCTGGAACAAGGGCAAGCAGGCCAGGAAACCTGCTGCTGCCCCTAAGACAGCATGAATCGAGGGCCCCCGATCCGGGAACGGATCTAGTGGGGGGCAGACTTTCTCTCTTCGCCCAGGCTTGGGCAAGAGATGTCCAGGATCCCTGGGCGTTAGAGATCATATCTCAGGGATACCTTCTAGACTTCAAATTCTCTCCCCCAAGAGGGAGATTTCATCTGTCAAGGTTGTCAACAAACCAAATAAAGAAAGAGGCGTTTCTACGCTGCGTACAAGATCTTTTATTAATGGGAGTGATCCATCCGGTTCCGCGGTCGGAACAAGGACAAGGGTTTTACTCAAATCTGTTTGTGGTTCCCAAAAAAGAGGGAACTTTCAGGCCAATCTTGGATTTAAAGATCCTAAACAAATTCCTAAGAGTTCCATCGTTCAAAATGGAAACTATTCGGACAATTTTACCCATGATCCAAAAGGGTCAGTACATGACCACAGTGGATTTAAAGGATGCTTACCTTCACATACCGATTCACAAAGATCATTACCGGTATCTAAGGTTTGCCTTTCTAGACAGGCATTACCAGTTTGTAGCTCTTCCATTCGGATTGGCTACGGCTCCGAGAATCTTCACAAAGGTTCTGGGTGCTCTTCTGGCGGTACTAAGACCGCGAGGAATTGCGGTAGCTCCATACCTAGACGACATTCTGATACAAGCTTCAAGCTTTCAAACTGCCAAGTCTCATACAGAGTTAGTACTGGCATTTCTAAGGTCGCATGGATGGAAGGTGAACGAAAAGAAGAGTTCTCTCTTTCCACTCACAAGAGTTCCCTTCTTGGGGACTCTTATAGATTCTGTAGAAATGAAGATTTACCTGACAGTAGACAGGTTAACAAAGCTTCAAAATGCATGCCGTGTCCTTCATTCCATTCAACACCCGTCAGTAGCTCAATGCATGGAGGTGATCGGCTTAATGGTAGCAGCAATGGACATAGTACCCCTTGCACGCCTACATCTCAGACCGCTGCAATTGTGCATGCTAAGTCAGTGGAATGGGGATTACTCAGACTTGTCCCCTACTCTGAATCTGGATCAAGAGACCAGAAATTCTCTTCTATGGTGGCTTTCTCTGCCACATCTGTTCAGGGGGATGCCATTCAGCAGGCCGGACTGGACAATTGTAACAACAGACGCCAGCCTACTAGGTTGGGGCGCTGTCTGGAATTCTCTGAAGGCTCAGGGACAATGGAATCAGGAGGAGAGTCTCCTACCAATAAACATTCTGGAATTGAGAGCAGTTCTCAATGCCCTTCTGGCTTGGCCCCAGTTAACAACTCGGGGGTTCATCAGGTTTCAGTCGGACAACATCACGACTGTAGCTTACATCAACCATCAGGGAGGGACAAGAAGCTCCCTAGCAATGATGGAAGTATCAAAGATAATTCGCTGGGCAGAGTCTCACTCTTGCCACCTGTCAGCAATCCACATCCCGGGAGTGGAGAACTGGGAGGCGGATTTCTTAAGTCGTCAGACTTTTCATCCGGGGGAGTGGGAACTTCATCCGGAGGTCTTTGCCCAAATACTTCGACGTTGGGGCAAACCAGAGATAGATCTCATGGCGTCTCGACAGAACGCCAAGCTTCCTCGTTACGGGTCCAGATCCAGGGATCCGGGAGCGGTTCTGATAGATGCTTTGACAGCACCTTGGACCTTCGGGATGGCTTATGTGTTTCCACCCTTCCCGATGCTTCCTCGATTGATTGCCAGAATCAAACAGGAGAGAGCATCAGTGATTCTAATAGCGCCTGCATGGCCACGCAGGACTTGGTATGCAGATCTAGTGGACATGTCATCCTGTCCACCTTGGTCGCTACCTCTGAAACAGGACCTTCTGATCCAAGGTCCCTTCAAACATCAAAATCTAATTTCTCTGAAGCTGACTGCTTGGAAATTGAACGCTTGATTTTATCAAAACGTGGTTTTTCTGAGTCAGTTATTGATACCTTAATACAGGCTAGGAAGCCTGTTACCAGAAAGATTTACCATAAGATATGGCGCAAATACTTATATTGGTGCGAATCCAAGAGTTACTCATGGAGTAAGGTTAGGATTCCGAGGATATTGTCTTTTCTACAAGAAGGTTTAGAAAAGGGTTTATCCGCTAGTTCCTTAAAGGGACAGATTTCAGCTCTGTCCATTCTTTTACACAAACGTCTGTCAGAAGTTCCGGACGTTCAAGCTTTTTGTCAGGCTTTAGCTAGGATCAAGCCTGTGTTTAAAACTGTTGCTCCACCATGGAGTTTGAACTTAGTTCTTAATGTTTTACAGGGGGTTCCGTTTGAACCCCTTCATTCCATTGATATCAAGTTGTTATCTTGGAAAGTTCTGTTTTTAATGGCGATTTCCTCGGCTCGAAGAGTCTCTGAGTTATCTGCCTTACATTGTGATTCTCCTTATCTGATTTTTCATTCAGACAAGGTAGTTCTGCGTACTAAACCTGGGTTCCTACCTAAGGTGGTCACTAACAGGAATATCAATCAAGAGATTGTGGTTCCATCTTTGTGTCCTAATCCTCCTTCGAAAAAGGAACGTCTGCTACACAATCTAGATGTAGTCCGTGCCCTGAAATTTTATCTACAGGCAACTAAGGATTTTCGACAAACGTCTTCCCTGTTTGTCGTTTATTCTGGTCAGAGGAGAGGTCAAAAAGCTTCAGCTACCTCTCTCTCCTTTTGGCTTCGTAGCATAATACGGTTAGCCTATGAGACTGCTGGACAGCAGCCTCCTGAAAGAATTACAGCACATTCTACTAGAGCTGTGGCTTCCACTTGGGCCTTTAAGAATGAGGCTTCTGTTGAACAGATTTGCAAGGCTGCAACTTGGTCTTCTCTTCATACTTTTTCCAAATTTTACAAATTTGACACTTTTGCTTCTTCGGAGGCTGTTTTTGGGAGAAAGGTTCTTCAGGCAGTGGTTCCTTCCGTATAAAGAGCCTGCCTGTCCCTCCCGTCATCCGTGTACTTTAGCTTTGGTATTGGTATCCCATAAGTAATGGATGATCCGTGGACTGGATACACTTAACAAGAGAAAACATAATTTATGCTTACCTGATAAATTTATTTCTCTTGTAGTGTATCCAGTCCACGGCCTGCCCTGTCACTTTAAGGCAGGTAATTTTTCCATTAAACTACAGTCACCACTGCACCCTATGGTTTTCCTTTCTCTGCATGTTTTCGGTCGAATGACTGGTAATGGCAGTTAGGGGAGGAGCTATATAGCAGCTCTGCTGGGTGAATCCTCTTGCACTTCCTGTTGGGGAGGAGTTAATATCCCATAAGTAATGGATGATCCGTGGACTGGATACACTACAAGAGAAATAAATTTATCAGGTAAGCATAAATTATGTTTTTTCATGTAGGGAGACAGATTTCTGATTTCCACAGAATGTGCTTAAAGGGACAGTCTCGTTCAAAATAAACTTTCATGATTCAGATGGAGAATGTGTAATTTTTAACAATTTTCCAATTTACTTTTATCACCAGTTTTGCTTTGTTCTCTTGGTATTCTTAGTTGAAAGCTAAACCTAGGAGGTTCATATGCTAATTTCTAAGCCCTTGAAGACCGCCTCTTCTCTAAGGGCATTTTGACAGTTTTTCACAACTAGAGGGTGTTAGTTCATGTGTGTCATATAGATTGCACTGTGCTCACGCACGTGGAATTCAGGTGAGCCAGCTCGGATTGGCTAAAATGGATGTCTGTAAAAAGAACTAAAATAAGGGGGCAGTTTGCAGAGGCTTAGATACAAGGTAATCACATCGGTAAAAAGTATATTTATATAACTCTGTTGGTTGTGCAAAACTAGGGAATGGTTAATAAAGGGATTATCTATCATTTTAAACAATAAAAATTCTGGTGTAGACTGTCCCTTTAAGTCTTTCTGGGGGATAGAAAACTACAATTTATTTCATCAGATGTAGACAATCCACGAGTCCTCATATGTGGGAATATTCTCGTCCTGACCAATAGGAGAGGCAAAAGACACCCCAACACACCAGAGCTTTAAACCCCCCCCTACTTTCCATGTTACTCAGTAATTTTCTTTTGCCTTCTTAATGAAGAGTGAGGTGAAAGTGAAGTGCGTATTTTCTAAGTGGGTAATGTCACAGGCCTCCTAGATGAAATGTGGACTTGTCCACCTATCCCCTGGTCTATAGTGGGATGCTCCTTGGGCATTTACAACCCTACCCAAGTGAAAAGTCAACTTGTCCAACCAATTCCTGGGTTGTAGATGCTGTTATTTAGAACTTTGGCATTGTGCTTGCACTGCCTAAAATGGGTTTGTCTACTGGAAGCAAGTTGCTGCACCTGAGGGAAGCACAGTGGACAGAGGTGCTGAGAGGTAAGTACCTGCACCTTCATAGTCCACCGGTATAGTCTGGGTACATATATTTATACACCATGCACCTTATACTAGCAGTTTATAGCACTTTTGGGCACTTTGAAAAACTTTTTAAAGTTACCATTGCTTTAAATTTAGAACGGCTAGCTTAGTGAGCTCAGAAGTTTCTTCTGAGCTATACACAATGTTTTCCATCACCTGCGCTAAATTTCTACTGGTTACATTTAGATTATTGGCATTAGCTCTCACCCGTAGGGTAGTTGTGCTAAGGGTTAACTGTGTTAGTGAGATTTCATCTTAACTTTCTCCAAAACTTAAGGATTATTTTCACTCTGCTATTAGTGAGATTTTAGCTTGCTTGACTCTAGCTGTTAAGCGCAGAAGTCTGCAAGGATTTGAAGGTGGTACTTTTTTGGCTTTTAGCTCATCGGGAACTTCCCTTAGGATCAACCCCTCTAAGTTACCCATTGATGATAGGAGTGTCTCTTACTCTGAGGACCGATTCTGAGAATAGTCTCTGTGAGCTTCAGGACCCTGCTGCTGTGACAGAGGATGGGTCCTTTAATTTCAGGCTTGAGCATATTCATGCAACTTATTAAGATTTAAAAACACAAAGTATAGGAGTGCTCCATATGTGATGAATAAAGGATATGTAGATCTTATAATCAGTCTATGAGCTTGTCAGCTGGAGGGTCACAGATGCAGCCACTTCAAGAAAACGCAGGTCTGGTCGCTGAATATGGTTATGCACAAAGAAAAACAAGAGAAGGATGAAAATCCCTCTAAGTGCAGTATGTTAAAACCAACAGGAATTTATTAGTACAAATACACACTCACACTTAAAACCCTCAAACGATATGAGGTATGTAGAGGCACATAAAGCAATAAGAGTCACAGAGTGTCTAGGAAGTCTCCCACAATCCAGGCAAGGAGTCTGGTATGAGCATGGAGTCAATTCAGCAATGTGTCTCATACGAAAATAAAAGCACACAACAAACAATGTTTAAAATAACCGCCACTATATCGCATCAGCTGTATGATGTGTAGCCGGCTCTGATGCAGCAGATCGTAGTGACGACAAGATGGTGGGCATGTCCTAACACGTTTTGTAGGGTACCTCACTACTTTGTCAGAGGCTGCCCACATCAACTGTTTTTTAAAGGATTGAAGCACTTGTCACATGATCTTGGTGCTTCCTTTGATCTATGATAGTCACAGCATGTCTGGGCACATAGTTCAAGAAACCGTACTCCTTAGAAAAATTCAAGAGGATTTATTATCTCCAAGGTAACAAAGCCTCCACCTTATTAGCTAAGATACTCAGACACCGCACAGCCAAATCCAAAATACTGTCCATTAAAACAGATAATGGCAATTTAGTATACTCCCCTACAGACATTGGGGACACTTTAAAACACTTCTACCAGACACTTTACAACATAGAGACAGATCTAAACTCTCCCCCTCCTCCGCCAGAAGAAATCTCTAAATTTCTTGACACCCTACATCTACCTAAACTAGAAATTGAAGACACTTCCACTCTGATAGCCCAAATAAATGTGGAAGAAGTTCAAAATATTATCAAATCCTTGAAATTGGGGAAATCGCCAGGCCCGGATGGGTATACTGCTAGTTTCTATAAAACTTTCCAGCATATTTTAGCTCCCATTCTATGCAGAATGTTCCAAGAAGTGATGAATAGGGGCAATTTTAGTGCAGAATTCCTTGAGTCTACGGTAGTAACGATCTTGAAACCAGGAAAAACCCCAGAACACTGCAGTAGCTACCGCCCAATCTCTTTACTTAACCTACATGCCAAAATATACGCCAAACTACCAGCAAACAGGCTTTCAAAGATTATTACATGTTTAGTATACACAGACCAAGTAGGTTCCATCCCACATAGAGAGGGTCCTGATGCATCTAGACGCATTTTAGATATCCTTTCCATCGCATCCAGAAGTGGAGCTCCTTTTCTGGTCCTGTCATTAGATGCTGAAAAGGCGTTTGACAGGGTCAGATGGGAATATCTATGGGAGACTATGAGAACTTTCAAGATCCCAAACCCCTTTATTCAAGCGGTACAAGCTTTGTACACACGCCTCTCAGCTAGAATTAGAGGAGCTGGATTTCAGTCTAATACCTTCAACATCACCAATGGCACTAGACAGGGATGCTGCTGTCACCCCTTCTATTTGCCCTAACTATTGAACCCCTTGCTCAAAGCATCAGACTAGACCCTCACACCAGGGGCATATCCTTGGGTAATCACTTGCACAAAATCTCCTTATATGCGGACGACATCACTCTCTTCCTGGCTTCGCCCAAAGAGTCCTTACCCAGAGTGTTTAAAATTCTCAAAAACTTCGGTAAGCTGAGTAATTATAAACTCAATATTACGAAGACAGAAGCTCTGCCTATCAATATACCTGCCCAAGCCCTCATTGGCTTACAAAGACCACACAAATTCCAATGGCATTTAGCCTCGGTTAAAGTTTGGGCATGCACTTGAGCGTGGACCCCTTAATTACTATCTCCAAAAATTACACAGACTTCCAGAATTTCGTAAATTGCTTGGTACGTGGGAGTTTAGAGAAATATCATGGACAGGGAGAATAACAGCAATCAAGATGTCCTTTCTCCCCAAGATAACTCATCTATTCAGGTGTATGCCACATAATATCCCAAGGCCCATTATCAATAAGTTACAGAGTCTTATCACCACCTATGTCTGGAAAGACAAAAGACCCAGAACATCCGGGCATACCTTAGAGAGACCACTTACTCAAAGAGGACTATCCCTCCCCAATCTTATTCTATACTATAATGCTGCCAGGCGGTCGCACCTACTAAGCTGGAACAACAAAGAATGCTCTCCACAATGGTACCTTATTGAGGCCTCATTACTCCCCACAAATCTTACTCTGCCTGACCTTCTTTGGATACCCTCTCTCCATAGACAGGATCTGGGCAAAACACACTCCACTAATTCAACCGCTATGGAGGAAACTGTATGCTATTTTACATAAACTCAACGTTACCCCCCCCCCCATACCCCCCGGAGGTCTCTCTGCTCCACATGAAAATACCAAATCTAAACCAAGCTAACAAAGCCCTGACAATCTATTTTTTTATGGCTACTAAGTTAGCCATTGCTAGATCATGGAAAAATAAAGAACCTACAGGTCCTATCCATTATCCAATTTATTAGACAAATTTCATTCACAAGACCTGGTCCAAATGGCTTACCGCGTTCCCGCGGAGTGAGACTTAAGAGACAACACCTCATATCCCTCACCTCTCCTCTTCCTCCCCCCCCCTTTTTTTTCCCTCTTCTCCCTCTCCCTCTTTTCCCTCCCCCTACCTCTCTGGGTTACACCTTCGATCATGAAATTAATGTTTCTCTTGCAAACAATATCTGTCCTCCAAAAGGACTTCTTAGATTTTCATATACAACAGATATAACTATCCACTGGTTTCTTTTCCTACCTCATATGAAGAAAATGAGACGCTTTAACTCATTTCTTAGAACCTCTACTCCACATTCTCCAATATAACATTGTATGTATACCATTACCCAAGCCTAATGCACCGCTTTTATTGTTTATTCTCACTAGCAATGTATCTATTTATACTGTCCCATAGTACCATGTGAATCTTCTCTAAATGGTTCTTACTTGTTATGTTT
This sequence comes from Bombina bombina, assembly GCF_027579735.1. NCBI lineage: Eukaryota > Metazoa > Chordata > Amphibia > Anura > Bombinatoridae > Bombina > Bombina bombina. Next base: position 1,150,503,780 of record NC_069501.1, on the reverse strand, counting down.
AAGATTGTCTCAATAAAAAATATTTTATTTAAAAAAAAAAAGCATACTCATTACAGCACCAGTTTTATCATATGCAGAATTTGCAATTGCCCAAAGACAGTACCATAAATAGGTAAAATAGACATAAAATCGGTAATAATCATAAATAATTAGATAATTAATATACCAACCCTTGTTACATGTTAAAAAAAGCTTAAAACGCACATTGAGGGGCATTCAGTAGTAGCTTAAAAACAAAACATAATAGATTGTATAAGATAATATAAAATAAAATAGAATAAAACTAAACTAGCTGCCATAAATATACGCAAGTTCATAATGTAATACTTTTAGTAATGTACATACAATTAATTTCAGTAGGGACCTTTATATCCACCAAAAATAAAATTAAACCAACACAATATAAGGTATTTAGTGGACATCTAGTAAATAAAGCTAATTTAAAGAATAGTTTGAACAAAAATTTCATCAAATAGTTTATAAGCAGAGTCTGTCTGTGTATGAGTATAATTATAGTTTATTTATAGTTCCTAGTTTATACTTTGTACATTATAGATTCTGTTTGCATATATATATATATATATATATATATGGGCTCCACTGTATATTAACTAGTACCATAGTGTTCTACCATTATTTATCTGTGGAGTCTCAAAATAATGTAGGGGAATAAATATATTCTAATGTCCCTACATACTAAACCATTCTTACTTAAAGTAGTTCTCACTGTACCTTTCAATAATACTGCGTGACGCTTATTAGACCCATTAGATAACAACTTTGGATGCAATATATATATGTGTGTACGTTATTATGTTATATATATATATATATATATATATCTTCATGGAAAGAATAAAATACTGCGTTGAAGTTTAATGAGCCTATTCCCCCCCCCCCCCCCCCCGATATCTAGTTGGACCCTTTCAATCGCTTTGACTCTGAGACTGCTAGGGTCTTTATTATGATACTCAGAGAAATGAGCTGAGACTCCATGGTTAAGTACACCCTTCTCAATATTCACAATATGTTCTCTAAACCGAGTCTTAAGACTTCTTTTATTCCATTATATAATTTTTTGCATAAGCAAGACAGGTGGTATATCACATTAGTGCTTTTGCAATTGATAGACTCTTTGATTTCATACTCCACTCCATCTCTTAATGATGTAAAGCTTATATAATTGGAATCACAATGAGCACAACTAAGGCACCCCTTCCTCCCGCACTTGAAAAAAACTTTTTGTTCTCTTCTGTAACCAGTTGCCCTGTTTATTAACATCCCGAAGTTTACTAGGGGCCAGGATGCTCTTTAAATTGTTATTTTTCTTAAAGACCACTTGTGGTCTTCCAGATAGTTCATTCTTTAAAATGGACCCTTGTAGAAGGACAGACCAGTGTTTCTTAAAGGTTCTTTCTATCTGTCGGGAGGCCCTATTGAATTTAGTGAAAAATAGAGGCTGGTTCATATTGTCTTGAATATTTTTGGGTTTACTCTCCAAAACTTTGTCTCTCTCTAAATTTTTGGCTCTAGTATAAGCATTTTGTATCAAGGATGGATTATACCCTTTACTGAGAAACCATTTTTTTAGTACCTTTGATTCTCTCATTTTTTTAATTCCCCCTCAATTTCAGTTATTTGTTCAGTTATGGTTTTGACTTCATCAAGAGCCTCCTCCCACTCCGTATGAAGCTCCACCTCTTCTAGTTAAAAAATGCAGGCTTTAGACATTTTTAAACCATTGGGTATAAGATTGTTGTTCTTAAAATTCTCCAAAGCAATCATGTCATACCAATGTCTAACCTGCATTTTAGACAATTTCTCCAATTTCTAAAAAAGTAATTCTGGATCAACAATATCATTTGGTTCTCAAAAATCAGTTGATAGAATTCTAGTTCTATTGGTAGTACTAAAATATTGGCCATATTTAGCCGCCATGCTGATACTAATACTAAAAATAAACAGATACCCCCTGTACCGTTAAGACAAAATATAATCTCAAAATATACAGGAGAAATACTACAACAAATGCAGTGAGACTAATGTATCAACACACAAAGATAATACAAACAATAATAGTGCAGCTCCTAAAGCATACCAGATCAAATAGGCACATAAAAGATAAAAAAGAAACTATAGGAGTGCTCCATATGTTAGTTATGAATAAAGGATATGTAGATCTTATAATCAGTCTATGAGCTTGTCAGCTGGAGGGTCACGGATGCAGCCACTTCAAGAAAACACAGGTCTGGATGCTGGATATGGCTATGCAGAAAGAAAAACAAGAGAAGGGCGCAAATCCCTGTAAGTGCAGTATGTTAAAACCAACAGGAATTTATTAGTACAAATACACACTCACACTTAAAACCCTCAAACAATATGAGGTATGTAGAGGCAGATAACGCATAGGGTTCCTCACAACAGAACCAATAAGTGTCACAGAATGTCTAGGAAGTCTCCCACAATCCAGGCAAGGAGTCCGGTATGAATGTGGAGTCAATTCAGCAAAGTGTCTCATACGAAAATACAAGCACACAGCAAACCATGTTTAAAATAACCACCACTATACCGCATCAGCTGTACAATGTGTAGCTGGCTTTGATACAGCTGTTCATAGTGACAACAAGACGGTGGGCGTGGCCTAATGTGTTTTGTAGGGTACCTCCCTACTTTGTCAGATGCTGCCCACATTAAGTATCAACCGTCTTTTAAAGGATCAAAGCACTTGTCACATGATCTTTGTGCTTCCTTTGATCTATGATAGTCACGGCATGTCTGGGAACATAGTTAAAGAAACCGTACTCCTTACAGCACTGCAAAAAGCAGTCATCATCACAAGTTGATCCGCAACATCCCATTTGGGCAGTTCCAGAGAGTGAGAAGGAACTGCATAGATGTGGAGACTTATGAGAGAAAATCACAGGTACTAAAAAACGGTTTCTCATTAAAGGGTATGATCCATCCTTGATACAAAATGCTTATACTAGAGCCAAAAATTTAGAGAGAGACAAAGTTTTGGAGAGTAAACCCAAAAATATTTAAGACAATATGAACCAGCCCCTATTTATCACTAAATTCAATAGGGCCTCCCGACAGATAGAAAGAACCTTTAAGAAACACTGGCCTCTCCTTCTACAAGACTCCATTTTAGAGAATGTACTATCTGAAAGACCACAAGTGGTCTTTAAGAAAAATAATAATTTAAAGAGCATTCTGGTCCCTAGTAAACTTAGGGATGTTAATAAACAGGGCAACAGGTTACAGAAGAGAACAAAATGTTTTTTCAAGTGCGGGAGGAAGGGGTGCCTTAGTTGCGCTCATTTTGATTCCAATTCTATAAGCTTTAAATCATTAAGAGATGGAGTGGAGTATGAAATCAAAGAGTCTAACAATTGCAAAAGCACTTGTGATATACCATCTGTCTTGCTTATGCAGAAAATGATATATTGGAAGAACTAAAAGAAGTCTTAAGACCTGGTTTTGATAACATATTGTGAATATCGAGAAGGGTGTTCTTAAAGGGACATTGAACCCAAATTTTTTTCTTTCATGATTCAGATAGAGCATGACATTTTAAGCAAATTTCTAATTTACTCCTATTGTCAAATTTTCTTTATTCTCTTGGTATCTTTATTTGAAATGCAAGAATGTAAGTTTAGATGCCGGCCCATTTTTGGTGAACAACCTGGGTTGTCCTTGCTTATTGGTGGATACATTCATCCACCAATAAAAACGTTCTGAACCCCAAAAAAAGCTTAGATGCCTTCTTTTTCAAATAAAGATAGCAAGAGAACGAAGAAAAATTGATAATAGGAGTAAATTAGAAAGTTGCTTAAAATTGCATGCTCTATCTGAATCGCGGAAGAAAAAATTTGGGTTCAGTGTCCCTTTAACCATGGAGTCTCAGCTCATTTCTTTGAGTATCATAATAAAGACCCTAGCAGTCTCAGAGTCAAAGTGATTGAAAGGGTCCAACTAGATATCAGGGGGGGGAAATAGGCTCATTAAACTTCGACGCAGAGAGACATTCTGGATCAGGACACTAAGGACGCTAGAACCAAGAGGGATGAACAAAGAGATAGATCTAGCAGCCTTCTTAATTAATGGCCAACGATAAAGATGATCATCTAAGTTATTAGCATATACTTCATCTATATATACACATATATATTGCATCCAAAGTTGTTATCTAATAGATCTAATAAGCGTCATGCAGTATTATTGAAAGGTACAGTGAGAACTACTTTAAGTAAGAATGGTTTAGTATGTAGGGACATTAGAATATATTTATTCCCCTACATAATTTTGAGACTCCACATATGAATATTGGTAGTACACTATGGTACTAGTTAATAAACAGTGGAGTCTATCCATATATATATATATATATATATATATATATATATATATTTATGGGCATACTGAATGTAGAATGTACAAAGTATAAACTAGGAACTATAAATAAACTATAATTATACTCCTACATAGACAGACTCTGCTTATAAACTATTCGATGAGATGTTTGTTCGAACTATTCTTTGAATTAGCTTTATTTGCTAGATGTCCACTAAATATCTTATATTGTGTTGGGTTAAATTTATTTTTGGTGGATATAGAGGTCCCTACCGATATTAACTGTATGTACATTACTATGAGTATAACATTATGAACTTGCATATATTTATGGCAGCTAGTTTAGTTTTATTATATTCTGTTTTATATTATCTTATACGATCTATTGTTATCATGTTTTGTTTTTAAGCTACTACTGTATGCCCCTCAATGTGCGTTTTAAGCTTTTAACAAGGGTTGGTATATTAATTATATAATTATTTATTTATGATTATTTATTACCGATTTTATATGTATTTTACCTATATATGGTAATGTCTTTGGGCAATTGCAAATTCTGCATATTATAAAACTAGTGCTGTAAGGAGTATGGTTTCTTTAACTATGTGCTCAGACATGTTGTGACTATCATAGATCAAAGGAAGCACCAAGATCATTTGACAAGTGCTTCTATCCCTTAAAAGACGGTTGATACTTGATGTGGGCAGCCTCTGACGAAGTAGGGAGGTACCCTACGGAACGCGTTAGGCCATGCCCACCGTCTTGTCTCTACGATCACCTGTATCAGAGCCGGCTACACATTGTACAGCTGATGCGGTATAGTGGCGCTTATTTTAAACATTGTTTGCTGTGTGCTTTTATTTTCGTATGAAACACTTTGCTGAATTGACTCCACACTCATACCTGACTCCTTTCCTGGATTGTGGGAGACTTCCTAGACGTTCTGTGACTCTTATTGGTTCCGTTGTGAGGAACCCTATGTGTTATCTGCCTCTACATACCTCATATCGTCTGAGGGTTTTAAGTGTGAGTGTGTATTTGTACCAATAAATTCCTGTTGGTTTTAACATACTGCACTTAGAGAGATTTGCGCCCTTCTCTTGTTTTTCTTGCATAACCATATCCAACGTCCAAACCTGCATTTTCTTGAAGTGGCTGCATCCGTGACCCTCCAGCTGACAAGCTCATAGACTGATTATAAGATCTACATATCATTTATTCATAACTAACATATGGAGCGCTCCTATACTTTGCATTTTTAAACTTTTTTATGCCTTTTTAATCTGGTATGCTTTAGGAGCTGCAATATTGTTGTTTTCGTTGTTTGTATTATCTTTGCATGTTGATACATTTGTCTCACTGCACTTGTTATAGTATTGCACTTAGAGGGATTTTAGTGCCCTTCTCTTGTTTTTCTTGGTGCAACTTATTAAGAGGATTGATCATTTTTTTCTTTCATAAAGGTGATGAGAGTCCATGATACATTACTCTTAGGAATTGGAATCAAAGATTCCAAAACGCCAAGAGCCCTTAAAACCCCTGCCACCTAACTTGAAACTTGTCTTGTCTTTGCCTTCGCAGGAAGAAGGTGAAGAAGGGAGGTGCTCCAGGTGCTTTAAATATTTATTTTTTAGCGGGTCAGTTTGTATGTCTGTTACTTAGTGAGGTTCGGCTTTTTTTTTTTTTGCTGGGCATGCACGGCCCAGTAGTCAGGTTATTCAACGTAGACATGTTGAGTTTTTTAGCCAGCTAAAGTACCGGACTGTAAATCTGTTAAACATATTTTTAAACTCACTGTTAAGTCTCCTGAAGTATTTCCAGTTCTGAAAGCTGATTCTGAGTTAATTTCTAAAGATTGGTCTAAGCCTGGTATCCCTTTTAATCCTGCTCAAAGATTTAAAAGGATGTTTCATTTAACTGCTTCTAATTTAGACCTTTGGGAAACTATTCTTAAAATAGATGGGGCTATCTCTACTTTGGCTAAATGCACTAATATTTCTCTTGAGAATAGTACCTCTTATAGAGACCCTATGGGTAAGAAATTTGAGTCTTTTAATAGAAAGGCTTTTCAGCAAGCAGGTTTTCTTTTTAGGCCAGCAATCAGTATTGCTTGTGTTTCTGCAGCCTCTACCCTTTGGTGTAAGGTTTATCTGAGCAACTCTATAATGAGTCTGCTGGTGAGAAGTTATCTAATCAGTTTAAACTCTTGAAGACCTGCACAGATATCATTTTGATTTGGTGCGACTCAGAGACCTGATGAAAGACTGGAGTTTCCTTAATAAGCCTCCATGATCCTTGACTCTTTGGGGAAACTAGATGGAAAACTGGAACCTAGATGATAACCCCCTCTCAACCCACTATAACCTTATGCTGAATTCCCCATATTTTGTTAAAACTTACCCTATCAGAGCCTGGGGGGTGGGCTTTCGCCAAGTAAGTGGAAGGCTTTTTGACTGTCTTTGAACAGGTCATTACCTAATTTATTGCATTCAGCTGAATGCTCTGGCCTATAAATTTAACACTGCTATGGGGAAAGCAATGCAGGGGCTAGCAATGTAGGTTGATAGCAATAGTGTAAGATCATCTGTTCACATCTCTTAAGTGAACATTTATAAGTGAGTCACAATGAATTATACAAAAATTGGACAAGGGATAAGGCAAGTTCTGTTTTTATACTGAGTTTTATACACTGTCTATTTTGTGAAAAATGCACAATATCTTAAAGGGACAGTCTAGGCCAAAATAAACTTTCAGGATTCAGATAGAGCATGTAATTTTAAACAATTTTCCAATTTACTTTAATCACCAATTTTGCTTTGTTCTCTTGGTATTCTTAGTTGAAAGCTTAACCTAGGAGGTTCATATGCTAATTTCTTAGACCTTGAAGGCCACCTCTTTTCAGAATGCATTTTAACAGTTTTTTACCACTAGAGGGTGTTAGTTCACGTATTTCATATAGATAACACTGTGCTCGTGCATGTGAAGTTATCTCGGAGCATGCACTGATTGGCTAAACTGCAAGTCTGTCAAAAGAACTGAAATAAAGGGGCAGTTTGCAGAGGCTTAGATACAAGATAATCACAGAGGTTAAAAGTATATTATTATAACTGTGTTGGTTATGCAAAACTGGGGAATGTGTAATAATGGGATTATCTATCTTTTAAAACAATAAAAATTCTGGTGTAGACTGTCCCTTTAATATCCCTTTTTGTCTGTTCAACAAACTACTTTACTCAATTACTCCTTACCCCTCACTACCTGCACTGCTCATTTGTCCATCTCTCTTAACCTCACCTTACTTCTATCTTCATGAACTTCACACATTCATAAAGACTCTCTCTCCCCCTTGCAACTCACCACAAAAACATCCTCACTACTGCAAATCAGCATTTCTTCTCATGTCACTCTCCCTCTTGCTCATACTAGCTGCTGGCGACATCTCCCCTAATCCTGGTCCCCCACAACTTCCCTGCCCTGCACACCCATGTGTGCCCTTCAATATACTTAAAACAAAAAAAAAACTCTGGTAACCGTAATCTTATTCCTCTTGCATCTAAAGCCACCACCTCTTTTACTTGTGCACTATGGAACTCTCACTCTGTTTGCAACAAGCTCACTTCTATCCATGACCTCTCTATCTCCCACTCTCTCAATCTTCTGGCTCTCACAGAAACCTGGCTCTCTCCTTCAGACACTGCTTCCTCTGCTGCACTGTCACATGGGGGTCTCCACTTCAGCCACACTCTAGGTCTGACAATAGACAAGGAGGTAGGTTTGGTATTTTACTTCCTCTCGTTGCACCTCTTCCCTCACATTTTCTTAATTTGAAACACACATGGTTCGCTTATTCTCTCCACTCTCTATATGCGTTGCAGTCATATACCGCCCCCCTGGCTCCGCAACTCTATTTCTAGATCACTTTGCCGCCTGGCTACCTTACTTCCTTTCCTCGGATACCCCTGCTCTCATTCTCGGTTACTTCAACCTCCCTGTTGGTAATCCCTCTGCCTCCTCTGCAAAACAACTTCGGCAACTCACTTCCTCTTTCGGCCTGTCACAATGGACTGACTCTCCCACTCACAAAGATGGTCACTCCCTTGATCTGATTTTCAGTTATTGATGCACTATCTCAAACTTCACATACTCACCTTTTCCTCTTTCTGACCACCACCTCCTCACTTGTACCATCACTTCCCTCCCTACAACTCTCCCTCCTTCTACCCCTCACACTTCACAGAAGAATCAAGTCACTAGCTCTCTCAAACCTCTTCTCTCTTCCATCCCCTCGTTTTCCTGTCCTGATGAATCCATCTGCCACTATAACTCCACCCTTACATCAGTCTTTGATAACCTGGCACCACCTACCATAGCTCAGAAAACATACACTCATCCTCAGCCCTGGCATACTCCTCTGGCACAGTACCTACGCAGATGTTCCCGTACTGCTGAGCGACACTGGAGGAAATCTCAGAGTTCTGCTGACTTTCTTAACTATAAGTTCATCTTGAACTCTTACTATTCTGCCCTTAATCTATATAAGCAACAATACTTCTCCACTCTTATCTCTACTCTTTCTTCAAACCCAAAATGTCTGTTCTCCACATTCAATACTCTTCTCCACCCACCCCCACCTCCCACCACAACTTTCCTCTCAGCCCAAGATTTTGCAAGCTACTTCAACAACAAAATCGACTCCATCAGAAATGAAATCAGCTCTCAACATACTACCGATCTCCAACCCCCTCAAAAGCTCACAATCATCCAAAACCCACATAGCCATCAATTTAGCTCTTTTGCCCCTGTTATAGAGGATGAAGTTTCTACCCTTTATACTATCCTCTCACCTTACTACCTGTCCCCTCGACCCCATCCCCTCACAACTACTCCCCTCCCTCTCTTCTACCCTTACCCATATACTCACACACATCTTTAACCTCTCCCTCAGCACTGGTATAGTTCCCACATCTCTTAAATATGCTGTAGTCGCACCTATCCTCAAATAAACCTTCTCTCGATCCAATCTCCCCATCCAACTACCACCCTATTTCCCTACTACATCTTGCCTCAAAGCTTCTTGAAAAGCTAGTATATGCACGTCTATCCCATTTTCTTACATTAAACTCCCTCCTTGACTCACTGCAATCTGGATTTCGCCCCTTCACTCAACAGAGACAGCTAATGTTAAGGTTACCAATGACCTACTTACAGCAAAATCAAAAGGCCACTTCTCTCTACTTATCCTCCTTGATCTGTCTGCAGCCTTTGATACTGTTGACCACCCTCTTTTGCTCCATACCCTCCAATCCTTCGGCATCTGTGACACAGCTCTCTCTTGGTTCTCTACCTATCTGTCTAACCATACCTTTAGTGTAGCCTTCTCAGGGGTATCCTCTCCCCCGTTACCTCTTTCTGTTGGGGTACCACAAGGCTCTGTCCTCGGTCCCCTTCTCTTCTCAATCTACACGTCCTCACTAGGTTCCTTAATAAAGTCCCACAGGTTTCATTATCATTTGTATGCCGATGATACCCAAATCTACCTCTCTGCACCAGAACTATCTTCTTCCTTGCTAACCCGTGTCACTAACTGTCTCTCCCATATCTCATCTTGGATGTCCTCTCACTACCTCAAGCTAAATCTCTCCAAAACTGAGCTCCTTGTTCCCCCCCCCCCCCCTTCCAAAATCTCCACACCTCATGTCTCTATAACTGTTGACAACTCCATTATTACCCCAATCTCACATGCCCGATATCTTGGGGTCACACTTGACTCAGATCTTTCTTTCACTCCTCACATTCAGTCCTTGGCTAAAGCCTGCCGCTTCCACATTAAAAACATAACTAAAATTAGACATTTCCTTACACAAGACACAACACAGTTTTTAATTCACTCTCTCATCCTTTCCCCCGTCTACTACTGAAACTCTATCCTCTCTGGTCTCCCTAGCTGCTGCCTAGCTCCTTTACAATCCATAATGAATGCCTCTGCCAGGCTTATCTTCCTTGCACGTCGCTCTTCATCTGCCGCACCTCTCTGCCAATCCCTTCACTGGCTTCCTCTTGCCTCCAGGATTTAACACAAAATTCTCACTCTGACACACAAAGCCCTCAATTGCACTGCTCCCCCCTACATCTCAGACCTTGTCTCCAGATACTCTCCCTCTCGTCCTCTTCGCTCATGATCTCCTACTCTCCTCCTCTCATTCCCGTCTACAAGATTTCTGAAGACTGGCTCCCATCCTATGGAACTCTCTGCCTCACTCCACAAGAATCTCCCCCTGTTTTAAAAGCTTCAAGTGCTTCCTGAAGGCTCTACTATTTAGGGACGCCTACAACCTACACTTACCTTCCTATCTCCACTGCTATACCCTAAAACCCCATAGCATGTAAGCCTATGAGCCCAGCTGTTTGTAGTTCACCTTCATAAGAGCCGACTACAGCAGTGCAAGGACCCTCCGCAGGACCCTCTCTCCCCATTTGATCCCTGCAATAGTTTTTTTTTTTTTTTTTTTTTTTATACCACCCATGTTCATAGCACTGCGGAACCTGCTGGCGCTCTACAAATACCTGATAATAATAAAAGGATGCTATAAGGTACACTAAAACTACTATCCACTGAATCATATTATGTGAATTGCATTTAGTTCCCCTCAAACTTCACCAAATGTTTTCCACATCCTCCCCAATGTGCTGGAGGGAGTGTGGACTGATAGGAGATACCTACAACATCTGGTGGGGGTGTCCAGCTATTCAACCTTTATAAACCAAAAAAAGAAAATTATGCCAGCTTCTAGTCTTGGCTGGATCCTTATCTCCAGAGGTAGCTCTCCTCCACCTTAATCTCAAAAACATCCCAAAACATAAAAGGTGTCTACTGATATGCATACTCATAGCTGCAAAGCCAACCATAGACGGAAATTGGAAAGTTTTGACCTCCACACATTGGAAACAAAACTGAATTACATTATTATATTTGGGAACCTTGGGATGCTGTGGATGAGAAAACTAAATTGTCCAGTACTTAAATTCACCATAACATAGTTTGATCTAGAGCCAATCCCTATATCCTATCTTCTCTTCACCCCCCCTAACCCCTTTTTTCCCCCTCTTCTCTCAGGCTGCACATATCTCCTAAATAATTGAGGCCGGAACTATACATCCTTCTTCTCTGTATTGGAAATGTTTCTCTTGATATATCCTCTGAGGAACAAAGCCTTAGAACTAACTGGGTATAATGCCAATATTTCTACTATATTAGTTTGGATTATGACTCCTAAAATTTTAATATACCTATATTTTTGTACTTCCTCTGCTGGAAAATTGTTTGCTATTAATAAATAAAAATTATATTTTTTTTAAAAAAACTCTTGACGACAGCTAATGCTTTTAATTGTGATGCTGTTCTTGATATTATTAAGATCATTGCTAAAAATGTGGCTCTAGCAGTTCTGACTAGGAGGGCCTTGTGTTTGAAATCTTTGTTTGCTGACATGATTTTTAAGTCTAGGCTTCTGTCTCTTCCATATAAAAGGGAAGGTGTTGTTTGGATCAGGGCTAGATGACATTATTTCTATGGTGGCTGGAGATAGGAAGTTTAAGTAGAAATCCAGGGCTTCTAACCGTTTTCGTCATTTCATCAAACTAAGAAACAGAAAGCTGCCTCCTTTTCTCAGAAGCAGGGTTCTTTCCTGATTCCAAAGCTTAATTGGAACAGTTCTAAACTGTTCAAGAAACCTGTTTCCACTACCAAGTCTGCATGAAGGTGCAGCCCCCGATCCAGATGATCTGGTAGGTGGCAGATTACGCATTTTTTCAGGAGGCTTGGTTTTATTCTGTTCAAGATCCATAGGCAGGGCCGCCACTAGAAATTTTGGGGCCCCTGACTCAACCATTGATCAGGGCCCCCCCCCCCTCCTTTGACATTTGCAATTTTTGACCAAGTGACTAAAACGTATATATGCACTTTATTCTTAAGTGTCTATTTAAACTTGGAAATGTTGTAAAGGTAGTAACATACACACACACACACACACACACACAGACACACTCATACACTCACACATAAGGATTCACATATAGACACTGTAACAGACACGCAAAGAAACACACTCAGACACAGGCACCCAAACAGACACTCAGCACTTGTTTACATTGACCTGACAAGTAATGAGGTAAACTACAGTTTTGAAAAAAAAAAGGAGATTTAGAAAACAAAATATGGAGTTCTGATTATTTTTAAAGGAAGATGCTAACTAAATGACAACAGCATGCAGTGGCTGAAAGAAAGGGCCCTGAACTGCCTAAACAATTTAAAGGTAAACTGGTGGATTGGTGACTTCTAGAAAGGTCTCATTAGTCTCAAAGTCTGTAGAAAGATATGAATAATCAGTATTAAGGTCAAAATGTCCAAAAAAGGAACAGACAATGGATACACACACATACTCAAACTTGCACATATACCCAAGGAAACACCGACAGAGACAGCCTCAGAAAACACACAAAGACATACACACACACAGAGACACCCACAGAAAACACACAAAGACATACACACACAGAGAGACAACCACATAAAACACACTAAGACATACATACACACACCCTCACTGAGACATCCACAGAAAACACACACCCTCACAAAGACATCCACAGAAAACACAGACATAGACACCGATCCGCACAGAGGCATCCAGAGAAAATACACAAAGACAAACATAGACACACCCTCACAGAGACACCCATAGAAAAAGCTCAAAGACATATGCAAACACCCTCACAGACATCCACAGAAAATGCACAAAGACATACACACCCACCCTCACAGAGAGACCCACAGAAAAAAAAACATACACACTCATAGAGACACAAACCAAAGCACAAAGACATAAACACAGACACCCACAGAAACACTCACAGGAGGAAACATGTATGCACCTTGCATTCCCTAAATCAACAGTGTGTGACATGCATGATACAAAAATTGAGATCAATTTTTAAAGAATCATATTTGTAAATGTGCAAACAAAATTCTGTGAATTCAAAATTGTACATTAATGATCTGGGTAGATGGCTAGATGAAGAAAAGTACTTTTAAAAGGTTGACATATGTTTGTTTGTTTTTCCCCCATTTTCCCCAATCAAGAGCACCACTTCAAATATAGTCTACAAATGTTCCCATCTGTCAGCTGTACTTATTGATTTTGAAAATGCTGTACTCTATATTTTCTTGGTGGAACCATAAGCTTTGGTACTCATACCATTAGATCTGGTTAAATGCAGGATTTAGGCTTGTTGGTATGTATTTCAAAATTAAGTCAGCTGTAGTGTAAACTGAACAGTTTTAAGTTAACCTGTCTCATTTCAAGCACTGAGCAATCTTAGTCTGAGAGTATAACATCTTATGCAGATGTAAAAATCTTAGATAAAATGCCTCCTTGCATCTGGAAAGTCCTTGCAAAAAGGGACAGTAAATTGGAATGTAATATATATATATATATATATATATATATATATATATATATATATATATATATATATATATAAAATGCATATCTGCCAAAAAGGTTCCTACCATTTGTGTATTGAGGAGGAAACATTTCTTTCATGTAATTAGCAAGAGTCCATGAGCTAGTGACGTATGGGATATACATTCCTACCAGGAGGGGCAAAGTTTCCCAAACCTCAAAATGCCTACAAATACACCCCTCACCACACCCACAAATCAGTTTTACAAACTTTGCCTCCTATGGAGGTGGTGAAGTAAGTTTGTGCTAGATTCTACGTTGATTTGCGCTCCGCAGCAGGTTGGAGCCCGGTTTTCCTCTCAGCGTGCAGTGAATGTCAGAGGGATGTGAGGAGAGTATTGCCTATTTGAATTCAATGATCTCCTTCTACGGGGTCTATTTCATAGGTTCTCTGTTATCGGTCGTAGAGATTCATCTCTTACTTCCCTTTTCAGATCGACGATATACTCTTATATATATATATACCATTACCTCTGCTGATTTTCGTTTCAGTACTGGTTTGGCTTTCTACAACATGTAGATGACTGTTCTGGGGTAAGTAAGTCTTATTTTCTGTGACACTCTAAGCTATGGTTGGGCACTTTTTTATAAAGTTCTAAATATATGTATTCAAACATTTATTTGCCTTGACTCAGGATGTTCAACATTCCTTATTTTCAGACAGTCAGTTTCATATTTGGGATAATGCATTTGAATAAATCAATTTTTTTCTTACCTTAAAATTTGACTTTTCCCTGTGGGCTGTTAGGCTCGCGGGGGCTGAAAATGCTTCATTTTATTGCGTCATTCTTGGCGCGGACTTTTTTGGCGCCAAAAAATTTTTCAGTTTCCGGCGTCATACGTGTCGCCGGAAGTTGCGTCATTTTTTGACGTTCTTTTGCGCCAAAAATGTCGGCGTTCCGGATGTGGCGTCATTTTTGCTGCCAAAAGCATTTAGGCGCCAAATAATGTGGGCATCTTATTTGGCGCTAAAAAAATATGGGCGTCACTTTTGTCTCCACATTATTTAAGTCTCATTTTTTATTGCTTCTGGTTGCTAGAAGCTTGTTCACTGGCATTTTTTCCCATTCCTGAAACTGTCATTTAAGGAATTTGATCAATTTTGCTTTATATGTTGTTTTTTCTATTACATATTGCAAGATGTCCCATGTTGAAGCTGAGTCAGAAGATACTTCTGGAAAATCGCTGCCTGGTGCTGGTGCTACCAAAGCTAAGTGTATCTGCTGTAAACTTTTGGTAGCTGTTCCTCCAGCTGTTGTTTGTATTGAATGTCATGACAAACTTGTTAATGCAGATAATATTTCCTTTAGTAAAGTTACATTACCTGTTGCTGTTCCATCAACATCTAATACTCAGAGTGTTCCTGATAACATAAGAGATTTTGTTTCTAAATCCATTAAGAAGGCTATGTCTGTTATTCCTCCTTCTAGTAAACGTAAAAAGTCTTTTAAAACTTCTCATTTTTCAGATGAATTTTTAAATGAACATCATCATTCTGATTCTGATAATGGCTCTTCTGGTTCAGAGGATTCTGTCTCAGAGGTTGATGCTGATAAATCTTCATATTTATTTAAAATGGAATTTATTCGTTCTTTACTTAAAGAAGTCCTAATTGCATTAGAAATTGAGGATTCTGGTCCTCTTGATACTAAATCTAAACATTTAGATAAGGTTTTTAAATCTCCTGTAGTTATTCCAGAAGTTTTTCCTGTTCCTGGTGCTATTTCTGAAGTAATTTCCAGGGAATGGAATAATTTGGGTAATTCATTTACTCCTTCTAACGTTTTAAGCAATTATATCCTGTGCCATCTGACAGTTTAGAATTTTGGGACAAAATCCCTAAGGTTGATGGGGCTGTCTCTACTCTTGCTAAGCGTACTACCATTCCTACGGCAGATGGTACTTCCTTTAAGGATCTTTTAGATAGGAAAATTGAATCCTTTCTAAGAAAAGCTTACTTGTGTTCAGGTAATCTTCTTAGACCTGCTATATCTTTGGCGGATGTTGCTGCAGCTTCAACTTTTTGGTTGGAAGCTTTAGCGCAACAAGTAACAGATCATAATTCTCATAGCATTATTATTCTTCTTCAACATGCTAATAATTTTATTTGCGATGCCATCTTTGATATCATTAGAGTTGATGTCAGGTATATGTCTCTAGCTATTTTAGCTAGAAGAGCTTTATGGCTTAAAACTTGGAATGCTGATATGTCTTCTAAGTCTACTCTGCTTTCCCTTTCTTTCCAGGGTGATAAATTATTTGGTTCTCAGTTGGATTCTATTATCTCAACTGTTACTGGAGGGAAAGGAACTTTTTTACCACAGGATAAAAAATCTAAAGGTAAATTTAGGTCTAATAATCGTTTTCGTTCCTTTCGTCACAACAAGGAACAAAAGCCTGATCCTTCATCCTCAGGAGCGGTATCAGTTTGGAAACCATCTCCAGTCTGGAATAAATCCAAGCCTTTTAGAAAATCAAAGCCAGCTCCTAAGTCCACATGAAGGTGCGGCCCTCATTCCAGCTCAGCTGGTAGGGGGCAGATTACGTTTTTTTCAAAGGAATTTGGATCAATTCCGTTCACAATCTTTGGATTCAGAATATTGTTTCAGAAGGGTACAGAATTGGCTTCAAGATAAGGCCTCCTGCAAAGAGATTTTTTCTTTCCCGTGTCCCAGTAAATCCAGCGAAGGCTCAAGCATTTCTGAAATGTGTTTCAGATCTAGAGTTGGCTGGAGTAATTATGCCAGTTCCAGTTCTGGAACAGGGGCTGGGGTTTTATTCAAATCTCTTCATTGTACCAAAGAAGGAGAATTCCTTCAGACCAGTTCTGGATCTAAAAATATTGAATCGTTATGTAATGATACCAACATTCAAAATGGTAACTGTAAGGACTATCCTGCCTTTTGTTCAGCAAGGGCATTATATGTCTACAATAGATTTACAGGATGCATATCTGCATATTCCGATTCATCCAGATCACTATCCGTTTCTGAGATTCTCGTTCCTAGACAAGCATTACCAGTTTGTGGCTCTGCCGTTTGGCCTAGCAACAGCTCCAAGAATTTTTACAAAGGTTCTCGGTGCCCTTCTGTCTGTAATCAGAGAACAGGGTATTGTGGTATTTCCTTATTTGGACGATATCTTGGTACTTGCTCAGTCTTCACATTTAGCAGAATCTCATATGAATCGACTTGTGTTGTTTCTTCAAGATCATGGTTGGAGGATCAATTTACTAAAAAGTTCATTGATTCCTCAGACAAGGGTAACCTTTTTGGGTTTCCAGATAGATTCAGTGTCCATGACTCTATCTTTGACAGACAAGAGACGTCTAAAATTGATATCAGCTTGTCGAAACCTTCAGTCACAATCATTCCCTTTGGTAGCCTTATGCATGGAAATTCTAGGTCTTATGACTGCTGCATCGGACGCGATCCCCTTTGCTCGTTTTCACATGCGACCTCTTCAGCTCTGTATGCTGAACCAGTGGTGCAGGGATTACACAAAGATATCTCAATTAATATCTTTAAAACCGATTGTACGACACTCTCTGACGTGGTGGACAGATCACCATCGTTTAGTTCAGGGGGCTTCTTTTGTTCTTCCGACCTGGACTGTAATCTCAACAGATGCAAGTCTTACAGGTTGGGGAGCTGTGTGGGGGTCTCTGACGGCACAAGGGGTTTGGGAATCTCAGGAGGTGAGATTACCGATCAATATTTTGGAACTCCGTGCAATTTTCAGAGCTCTTCAGTCTTGGCCTCTTCTAAAGAGAGAATTGTTCATTTGTTTTCAGACAGACAATGTCACATCTGTGGCATACATCAATCATCAAGGAGGGACTCACAGCCCTCTGGCTATGAAAGAAGTATCTCGAATTCTGGTTTGGGCGGAATCCAGCTCCTGTCTAATTTCTGCGGTTCATATCCCAGGTATAGACAATTGGGAAGCGGATTATCTCAGTCGCCAAACGTTGCATCCGGGCTAATGGTCTCTTCACCCAGAGGTATTTCTTCAGATTGTCCAAATATGGGGACTTCCAGAAATAGATCTGATGGCCTCTCATCTAAACAAGAAACTTCCCATGTATCTGTCCAGATCCAGGGATCCTCAAGCGGAAGCAGTGGATGCATTGTCACTTCCTTGGAAGTATCATCCTGCTTATATCTTTCCGCCTCTAGTTCTTCTTCCAAGAGTGATCTCCAAGATTCTGAAGGAATGCTCGTTTGTTCTGCTGGTAGCTCCAGCATGGCCTCACAGGTTTTGGTATGCGGATCTTGTCCGGATGGCCTCTTGCCAACCGTGGACTCTTCCGTTAAGACCAGACCTTCTGTCGCAAGGTCCTTTTTTCCATCAGGATCTCAAATCCTTAAATTTAAAGGTATGGAGATTGAACGCTTGATTCTTGGTCAAAGAGGTTTCTCTGACTCTGTGATTAATACTATGTTACAGGCTCGTAAATCTGTATCTAGGGAGATATATTATAGAGTCTGGAAGACTTTTATTTCTTGGTGTCTTTCTCATCATTTTTCCTGGCATTCTTTTAGAATTCCAAGAATTTTACAATTTCTTCAGGATGGTTTGGAGAAAGGTTTGTCTGCAAGTTCCTTGAAAGGACAAATCTCTGCTCTTTCTGTTCTTTTTCACAGAAAGATTGCTAATCTTCCTGATATTCATTGTTTTGTACAAGCTTTGGTTCGTATAAAACCTGTCATTAAGTCAATCTCTCCTCCTTGGAGTTTGAATTTGGTTCTGGGGGCTCTTCAAGCTCCTCCGTTTGAACCTATGCATTCATTGGACATTAAATTACTTTCTTGGAAAGTTTTGTTCCTTTTGGCCATCTCTTCTGCCAGAAGAGTTTCTGAATTATCTGCTCTTTCTTGTGAGTCTCCTTTTCTGATTTTTCATCAGGATAAGGCGGTGTTGCGAACTTCTTTTGAATTTTTACCTAAGGTTGTGAATTCCAACAACATTAGTAGAGAAATTGTGGTTCCTTCATTATGTCCTAATTCTAAGAATTCTAAGGAGAAATCATTGCATTCTTTGGATGTAGTTAGAGCTTTGAAATATTATGTTGAAGCTACTAAGAATTTCCGAAAGACTTCTAGTCTATTTGTTATCTTTTCCGGTTCTAGGAAAGGTCAGAAGGCCTCTGCCATTTCTTTGGCATCTTGGTTGAAATCTTTAATTCATCATGCTTATGTCGAGTCGGGTAAAACTCCGCCTCAAAGGAATACAGTTCATTCTACTAGGTCAGTTTCTACTTTCTGGGCGTTTAGGAATGAAGCTTCGGTTGATCAGATTTGCAAAGCAGCAACTTGGTCTTCTTTGCATACTTTTACTAAATTCTACCATTTTGATGTGTTTTCTTCTTCTGAAGCTGTTTTTGGTAGAAAAGTACTTCAGGCAGCTGTTTCAGTTTGAATCTTCTGCTTATGTTTTCAGTTTTTTTCATTATAAAATTTAAACTTTATTTTGGGTGTGGATTATTTTTCAGCGGAATTGGCTGTCTTTATTTTATCCCTCCCTCTCTAGTGACTCTTGCTTGGAAAGATCCACATCTTGGGTAGTCATTATCCCATACGTCACTAGCTCATGGACTCTTGCTAATTACATGAAAGAAAACATAATTTATGTAAGAACTTACCTGATAAATTCATTTCTTTCATATTAGCAAGAGTCCATGAGGCCCACCCTTTTTGTGGTGGTTATTATTTTTTCGTATAAAGCACAATTATTCCACTTCTTGGCTATTCGTTAAACTGATTTGTGGGTGTGGTGAGGGGTGTATTTGTAGGCATTTTGAGGTTTGGGAAACTTTGCCCCTCCTGGTAGGAATGTATATCCCATACGTCACTAGCTCATGGACTCTTGCTAATATGAAAGAAATGAATTTATCAGGTAAGTTCTTACATAAATTATGTTTTCTGCATGGTTTAAATGTATTAATTGTCCCAAAGAAAGGAAAACATTTTCAGGCCAGTTCTGGATCTGAAATTTTGAATCATTTTGTAAGAGTGCCATCTTTCAAATGGTAACTATAAGGACTATTCTGACTTTTGTTCAGCAAGGTCATTATATGGCCACAATAGGCTTACAGGATGCATATCTTCATATTCCGATTCATCCAGACCACTATCGGTTTCTGAGATTCTCTTTTCTAGACAAGCATTACCAATTTGTCGCTTTTCCATTCGGCCTAGCGACAGCTCCAAGTTTTTTTTCAAAGGTTCTTGGTGTCCTACTCTCTATATTCAGAGAACAGGGTATTGCGGTGTTCCTTATTTGGATATCTTGGTACTAGCTCAGTCTTTACATTCTGCCAAATCTCACACAAATCAACCAGTATTGTTTCTTCAAAGACATGGTTCGAGGATCTATTTACCGGAAAGTTCCTTGATTCCTCAGACAAGGGTCACCTTTTTAGGTTTCCAGATAGATTCAGTGTCCATGACTCTGTCTCTAACAGACAAGAGACGTTTAAAATTGGTTTCAGCTTGTCAAAACCTTCAGTCTCGATCATTCCCTTTGCTTGTTTTCATATAAGACCTCTTCAGCTTTGTATGCTCGTTCAATGGTGCAGGGATTATACAAGGATATCACAGTCAATATCCTTAAATCCCAACGTTCGACTCTCTCTGTCTTGGTGGTTAGACCATCATCGTTTAGTTCAAGGGGCCTCTTTTGTTCATCCAACCTGGACTGTAATCAAAACAGATGCAAGTCTTTCAACTTAGGGAGCTGTCTGGGGATCTCTGACAGCACAAGGAGTTTGGAAACCTCAAGAGGCGAGTTTACCTATTAATATTTTAGAACTCCATGCTATTTTCAGGGCTCTTCAGGTTTGGCCTCTGTTGAAGAGAGAATCATTTATTAGTTTTCAGACAGACAATCTCACAACTGTGGCATATGTCAATCATTAGGGTGGGACTCACAGTCCCCTAGCTATGAAAGAAGTATCTTGGAGTATCTTGAAGGTATGGAAATTAATCGCTTAGTGCTTAGTCATAGAGGTTTCTCTGATTCATTTTACATTTTTTTCAGGATGGTTTGGATAAAGATTTATCTGCAAGTTCCTTAAAGGGACAAATCTGCTCTTTCTGTTTTATTTCACAGAAAGATTGCTAAGCTTCCTGATATCACTGTTTTATACAGGCCTTGGTCCATATCAAACCTGTCATTAAATAAATTTCTCCTCCTTGGAGTCTTAATTTGGTTTTAGAAGCTTTACATGCTCCTCCTTTTTGAGCCTATGCATTCTTTGGATATTAAACTACTTTCTTGGAATGTGTTGTTCTTTTTGGCTATCTCTTCTGCTAGAAGAGTTTCGGAATTATAAGCTCTTTTCTGTGAGTCTCCATTTCTGATTTCCATCAGGATAAGGTGGTTTTGCGGACTTTATTTGAATTTCTTCCTATGGTTTTGAATTCTAATAACATTATTAGGGAAATTTTTGTTCCCTCTTTGTGTCTTAATCCTAAGAATTCTTTGGAGAAATCCTTACATTCTTTGGATGTTGTTAGAGTTTTGAAATATTATATTGAAGCTACTAAATATTTCAGGAAGACTTCCAGTCTATTTGTTGTCTTTTCTGGTTCTAGGAAAGTTCAGAAAGCTTCTGCCATTTCCTTGGCATCTTGGTTAAAGCTTTTGATTAAGGCTTATTTGGAGTCGGGTCAGGCCCCGCCTCAGAGAATCGCAGCTCATTCTACTAGATCAGTCTCCACTTCATGATCTTTTAAGAATGAAGCTTCAGTTGATAAAATTTGCAAAGCAGCAACTTGGTCTTCTTTGCATACATTTACTAAATTCTACCATTTTGATGTGTTTGCCTCTTCGGAAGCAGTTTTTGGTAGAAAAGTTTTTCAGGCAGCTGTTTCAGTTTGAGAAAAAAACTTATTTTTTGTTTGTGGATTTTATTTTTTCAGCAAAAAATGCCTGTTTTTATTTTATCCCTCCCTCTCTAGTGACTCTTCTGTGGAGTACCACATCTTGGGTATTAATATCCCATACATCACTAGCTCATGGACTCTTGCCAATTACATGAAAGAAAACATAATTTATGTAAGAACTTACCTGATAAATTAATTTCTTTCATATTAGCAAGAGTCCATGAGACCCTCCCTGTTTTTGGTGGTTATGATTTTTTGTATAAAGCACAATTATATTTCCAGTTCCTATTGATGCTGTCTACTCCTTTTTCTATCACCCCACTACTTGGCTATTCGTTAAACTGAATTGTGGGTGTGGTGAGGGGTATATTTATAGGCATTTTGAGGTTTGGGAAACCTTGCCCCTCCTGGTAGGATTGTATATCCCATACATCACTAGCTCATGGACTCTTGCCAATTACATGAAAGAAATGAATTCATCAGATAAGTTCTGCCCCAGGATAAGAAATCTAAGGGAAAACTTAGATCTGCAGGGCGTTTTTGTATCTTTCGGGAATCTAAGGCTTAGAAAGATTCCTCCTCTGCCCATAGTTCTGGCATTTTTCCCCTCATTTTAATAATATCAATTTATGTGCCCCATTTATTAAGCTATAAAAGCAGCTTTAGACCCCAGCATTTCAGGCATCTTAAGACCGATGCGGTTTAACCTCTTGATCGGTTTGATTGCCAACACTTGCTTGCGGGCTGCTTGTGCAATATGCTGCCTACCAGATCGCAGCAAGGTCCAGCAGTGGCCAACATAGGTTTCACAAGTGATTTAAACTGCCAGTTTCATCGTTGTAATACAAACGATAAGCAGTGGGCTACACTTAAAAGAAATCATTGCAATGTGTATTGTTCATCATTTTAAAAGGATTACTTAATTTGTAAAGGGTACATTACTTCCTGTCACATCCCCACAGCCTTCCTAGCTTGATTTCATAAATCTTATAGAATAAGTTTAGCTGGTTTTCTATTCAGGTACTGCTAGAGAGACATAAAGTCTGTTTTGCTCAGGCTCAGAAGAGGCTGAATGCAACTTAAGTTAAAAAGATGTCTCCTCTCATCTCCCGGGGGCAGTGCTCATTTAGCAGGAAAACAAGTAAGTTGTTTGCTAAAAAAAATTACAAAAATTTACTAAAGGAATTTTCATATCCATTTATGTTCTTAAAAAAAAATTGCAATAAAACTGGTGAAATAATTATTGTTGGATTGCTGAGTTTCATTGCAAAGTATCTGATAGGATCATGTGTATGTATATGTGTGTGTATATATATATATATATATATATATATATATATATACAGGTGGCCCTCAGTCATGTGACTGCTATTGAAAAGCATTGAGAAGCAGTGAATTGATTAAAATAGCCAGTAGGTGGAGCTGTCCGCTTGTGTTGCAGCAAAGATATGCTAGCCAAGCAAGCTGAAATTAATCAGTTTAACCAGACCTGAACTATCGAGCAGCTTGCAAAGGAACAAGATCTTCCTGTCTATAAATCATTCCAGATTGGAATGCATAGAAAGAACTGTTTGCAGAAAAATGCAAGTAAAGTCTGTGTTGTGCGATTATTTTATTAGGTTTATAATGCTGTTTAGCAAATGTTTTTGTTCATTTAACTTAGTTTAATTATATATTCTGTGTTTTGTGATTATTTTATTAGGGTTATAATGCTGTTTAGCATTTAAAGCCTTTTTTCAAAGCTTTAAAAATAATGTATGAGGTGTTACTTATGACTTACATTATAAACTAGGTTTCAATTTACAACGGTTTCGATTTGCAATCATTTCTTCTGGAACTTAACCCCGGCGTAAACTGAGGGCTACCTGTATATATATATATATATATCCATATGAAACCTTTTTTTATATCCTGCCCTGGAATTTGAAATAATTGCAGATGTTTTTGATTCTGGAAAATCAAGCAAAGTGTCAGAGTAAGCTGGAATTAGCTTTATATTTTGTGTAAATAGATCTCTAGTAAGAGAAAACATAAAAACTATTTCTGGTAAAATATTTTTTTAAACAGTCGTGTGTTGGTTCATACAGTTCTTCTTTCACATTTTAAATTATGCCCAAAGAATGTTTCACTAGAAATCAATGAGAATTCCATGAGAACCTTTCACCACATCATAGAAGGGATGCATTATCGACCTCAGTGTAGTATATAAAGGATGTTCGTACTCAGCGTTACACGTTATCTAAATATATTCCTACTCACAGAGATACTGCGACTCTGCTCTCAGGGACAGATGGTTATGCTTTTTCTTAACACAACTAGTAACACAACTAGATTTATTGATCCTTTTTATTGCTGTCTGCTAGAACTGAGATTCTTCTTTACTGAATCAAACCAATCTTTATTTGCTCCCATTGATTGCTTGATTCATTTTAAGTTGTGATAACATTTAGGCTACAATATGAAGGTTTTATTGCAGACTCCTTTCCCATTATCCTTGACTGTTCAGTACATTGCTGATAAACAACCTTTCTGATAATGTACCGTGCATGTGTAGTCTGTCTGTGCTTTCCTGATTTTTATCTCTCTACATTAAAGGGATATTGCAATGATTGGTAAGGTAAAAAAAATGCTTTTTTTTTTAATCTGTGCTGTGTGGGTGCACCTAGTGCAAAGGCACTGATTGAAAGGTATGGCACCATGCACACTCCACAGAGCAATTAGGTTGGCACTGCCAGCAATCTGCATGTGGCGCAGATTTCAGTATATACTGTGTGTATATATCCTTTTTTTTATTTTTTTTAACATGCACCACACTATACTACTGTCATTTTATATCCATTTAAAGGGACAGTCACGTCCAAAAAAGCTTTCATGATTCAAATAGGGAATGTAATTATAAACAATTTCCAATTTACTTTTATCACCACTTTTGCTTTGTTCTCTTGGTATTCTTAGTTGAAAGCTAAACCTAGGAGGTTCATATTCTAATTTCTTAGACCTTGAAGGCTGCCTCTAATCTGAAGGCATTTTGACAGTTTTTTACCACTAGAGGGCGTTAGTTCATGTGTTTCATATAGATAACATTGAGCTCATGCACGTGAATTTACTGAGGAGTGAGCACTGATTGGTTAAAATGCAAGTCTGTCAAAAGAACTGAAATAAGGGGGCAGTCTGCAGAGGTATAGATACAAGGTAATTATGGGGAAAACGGTATAACTGGGGAATGGCTAATAAAGGGATTATCTATCTTTTTAAACAACAAAAATTCTGGTGTTGACTGTTCTTTTTAAGGGACATTCCAGCCAAAATTGGAATCCACATGGACACATTTCAGTTTTTAAAATATGCATTTTTGTAATATACATCTATTGGCAAAAATGCTTCTAATAAAAGCTATGGCTGTTTTAAATGTATATTTAAGTATGCACTGTGCACAAGCATTTAAACACAACCGGCTAGATTTGGAGTTTTGTCGGTAACGACCCGAAAAACTAACGCCGGCTTTTTTCTGGCCGCACCATAAAAATAACTCTGGTATTGAGAGTCCACATAAAGGCTGCGTTAGGCTCCAAAAAAGGAGCGTAGAGCATTTTTAACGCAGCTTCAACTCTCGATACCAGAGTTGCTTACGCAAGCGGCCAGCCTCAAAAACGTGCTCGTGCACGATTCCCCCATAGGAAACAATGGAGCTGTTTGAGCTAAAAAAAAAACCTAACTCCTGCAAAAAAGCCGTGTTCAGCTCCTAACGCAGCCCCATTGTTTGCTATGCGGTAACACTTCCTACGTCTGCACCTAACACTCTAACATGTACCCCGAGTCTAAACACCCCTAACCTTACACTTATTAACCCCTGATCTGCCGCCCCCGCTATCGCTGACCCCTGCATATTATTATTAACTCCTAATCTGCCGCTCCGTAAACCGCCGCTACTTACATTATCCCTATGTACCCCTAATCTGCTGCCCTAACATCGCTGACCCCTATATTATATTTATTAACCCCTAATCTGCCCCCCACAACGTCGCCTCCACCTGCCTACACTTATTAACCCCTAATCTGCCGACCGGACCTGAGCGCTACTATAATAAAGTTATTAACCCCTAATCCGCCTCACTAACCCTATAATAAATAGTATTAACCCCTAATCTGCCCTCCCTTACATCGCCGACACCTAACTTCAATTATTAACCCCAATCTGCCGACTGGAGCTCACCGCTATTCTAATAAATGTATTAACCCCTAAAGCTAAGTCTAACCCTAACACTAACACCCCCCTAAGTTAAATATAATTTACATCTAACGAAATTAATTAACTCTTATTAAATAAATTATTCCTATTTAAAGATAAATACTTACCTGTAAAATAAATCCTAATATAGCTACAATATAAATTATAATTATATTATAGCTATTTTAGGATTTATATTTATTTTACAGGTAACTTTGTATTTATTTTAACCAGGTACAATAGCTATTAAATAGTTAAGAACTATTTAATAGCTAAAATAGTTAAAATAATTACAAATTTACCTGTAAAATAAATCCTAACCTAAGTTACAATTAAACCTAACACTACACTATCAATTAATTAAATAAACTACCTACAATTACCTACAATTAACCTAACACTACACTATCAATAAATTAATTAAATACAATTCCTACAAATAAATACAGTTAAATAAACTAACTAAAGTACAAAAAATAAAAAAGAACTAAGTTACAAAAAATAAAAAAATATTTACAAACATAAGAAAAATATTACAACAATTTTAAACTAATTACACCTACTCTAAGCCCCCTAATAAAATAACAAAGCCCCCCAAAATAAAAAAATGCCCTACCCTATTCTAAATTACAAAAGTTCAAAGCTCTTTTACCTTACCAGCCCTGAACAGGGCCCTTTGCGGGGCATGCCCCAAAGAATTCAGCTCTTTTGCCTGTAAAAAAAAAACATACAATACCCCCCCCCCAACATTACAACCCACCACCCACATACCCCTAATCTAACCCAAACCCCCCTTAAATAAACCTAACACTAAGCCCCTGAAGATCTTCCTACCTTATCTTCACCCTGCCAGGTTCACCGATCCGTCCTGAAGAGCTCCTCCCATGTCCTGATTCAAGCCCAAGCGGGGGGCTGAAGAGGTCCATGATCCGGCTGAAGTCTTCATCCAAGCGGGAGCTGAAGAGGTCCATGATCCGGATGAAGTCTTCTATCAACGGCATCTTCAATCTTCTTTCTTCCGGATCCATCTTGCAGACCTCCGACGCGGAACATCCTCTTCTCCCGATGCCTACTAGCCGAATGACGGTTCCTTTAAGGGACGTCATCCAAGATGGCGTCCCTTGAATTCCGATTGGCTGATAGGATTCTATCAGCCAATCAGAATCAAGTTCAATCCGATTGGTTGATCCAATCAGCCAATCAGATTGAGCTCGCATTCTATTGGCTGTTCCAATCAGCCAATAGAATGCGAGCTCAATCTGATTGGCTGATTGGATCAACCAATCGGATTGATCTTGATTCTGATTGGCTGATTCCATCAGCCAATCAGAATATTCCTACCTTAATTCCGATTGGCTGATAGAATCCTATCAGCCAATCGGAATTCGAGGGACGCCATCTTGAATGACGTCCCTTAAAGGAACCGTCATTCGGCTAGTAGGCGTCGGGAGAAGAGGATGTTCCGCGTCGGAGGTCTGCAAGATGGATCCGGAAGAAAGAAGATTGAAGATGCCGTTGATAGGAGACTTCATCCGGATCATGGACCTCTTCAGCTCCCGCTTGGATGAAGACTTCAGCCGGATCATGGACCTCTTCAGCTCCCGCTTGGATGAAGACTTCAGCCGGATCATGGACCTCTTCAGCCCCCCGCTTGGGCTTGGATCAGGACATCGGAGGAGCTCTTCAGGACGGATCGGTGAACCTGGCAGGGTGAAGATAAGGTAGGAAGATCTTCAGGGGCTTAGTGTTAGGTTTATTTAAGGGGGGTTTGGGTTAGATTAGGGGTATGTGGGTGGTGGGTTGTAATGTTGGGGGGGGGTATTGTATGTTTTTTTTTAAAGGCAAAAGAGCTGAATTCTTTGGGGCATGCCCCGCAAAGGGCCCTGTTCAGGGCTGGTAAGGTAAAAGAGCTTTGAACTTTTGTAATTTAGAATAGGGTAGGGCATTTTTTTTATTTTGGGGGGCTTTGTTATTTTATTAGGGGGCTTAGAGTAGGTGTAATTAGTTTAAAATTGTTCTAATATTTTTCTTATGTTTGTAAATATTTTTTTATTTTTTGTACTTTAGCTAGTTTATTTAATTGTATTTATTTGTAGGAATTGTATTTAATTAATTTATTGATAGTGTAGTGTTAGGTTAATTGTAGGTAGTTTATTTAATTAATTTATTGATAGTGTAGTGTTAGGTTTAATTGTAACTTAGGTAAGGATTTATTTTACAGGTAAATTTGTAATTATTTTAACTATTTTAGCTATTAAATAGTTCTTAACTATTTAATAGCTATTGTACCTGGTTAAAATAAATACAAAGTTACCTGTAAAATAAATATAAATCCTAAAATAGCTATAATATAATTATAATTTATATTGTAGCTATATTAGGATTTATTTTACAGGTAAGTATTTATCTTTAAATAGGAATAATTTATTTAATAAGAGTTAATTAATTTCGTTAGATGTAAATTATATTTAACTTAGGGGGGTGTTAGGGTTAGACTTAGCTTTAGGGGTTAATACATTTATTAGAATAGCGGTGAGCTCCGGTCGGCATATTAGGGGTTAATAAGTGTAGGCAGGTGGAGGCGACGTTGTGGGGGGCAGATTAGGGGTTAATAAATATAATACAGGGGTCGGCAGTGTTAGGGGCAGCAGATTAGGGGTACATAAGGATAACGTAGGTGGCGGCGCTTTGCGGTCGGCAGATTAGGGGTTAATAAGTGTAGGTAGGTGGAGGCGACGTTGTGGGGGGGCAGATTAGGGGTTAATAAATATAATACAGGGGTCAGCGGTGTTAGGGGCAGCAGATTAGGGGTAACGTAGGTGGCGGTCGGCAGATTAGGGGTTAAAAATTTTTATTCGAGTGTCGGCGATGTGGGGGGACCTCGGTTTAGGGGTACATAGGTAGTTTATGGGTGTTAGTGTACTTTAGAGTACAGTAGTTAAGAGCTTTATAAACCGGCGTTAGCCCAGAAAGCTCTTAACTACTGACTTTTTTCCTGCGGCTGGAGTTTTGACGTCACTTCAGAAACGACTCTAAATACCGGAGTTAGAAAGATCCCATTGAAAAGATAGGATACGCAATTTACGTAAGGGGATCTGCGGTATGGAAAAGTCGCGGATGAAAAGTGAGTGTTATACCCTATTTTGAGTGACTCCAAATACCGGCGGTAGCCTAAAACCAGCGTTAGGAGCCTCTAACGCTGGTTTTCACGGCTAACGCCAAACTCCAAATCTAGGCCAACACTTGCTCAGAGAGCCTAACGTGCTTGTACCATCTGGTAATGACTCAATTTGTTAATTACTGACATGAACAAGCCCCAGTGGTGCTCTGAGCAGCTGCAGTATTTAAAATGCTGGTGCTTCACATGCACGTGCAGAGAAAAATGTTAACAATAAAACAGGAATAACTTTTACTAGACTCATGATTTCCAATACAAGTATATTGCAAATATGGTTCTATTCAAAGATGTAATTCATCTATGTGCATTTATATTTTTACTGGAATGTCCCTTTAAGTATGAATTATAATTCCTTTTTAAATTGAATCTTTTAAAAGCTTCCCTGCTTTGAGATTGGAAGCTGTATTTTCTGGCTTGTATATATCTTTAGCATCTGCATTTTAGCTATACTTTCAGATCTAGGGCATATGATATTTTTTTGACTAATTAATTATTTTTGACAGTTTTTTTTACATTGTAATTACGGCATCATATGGGTAGCATGTGGCTATAAGGTTTTACATGTGTTTGCTGGGGGTACGTGCTGGCAAGCTCTCCTGGAAAGCACACCAGTCTAGGAGCCTACTCCCCTAGTTACAGGGGCTAACTGGATAACACAACATACATGCTCTTTTGAGGGCTCTCATACATAATTTGATGTCACAGCAAGCTTGCATATTTAAAATCAGCGACTGTAGTGTAAGTGCAGAGGTAAAGAAAACTGTAAAGGTTGCTTGTTGCAATACACTTACATTTGCCCTTATTGGAAATGTTCCCAGTATTGAAGAATAGGTTTCCCAGAGTTTGCTTAGTTTACATGAAATCTGCTTTTGTGGTTTAGATACCTCAATTACTCGGTTCCTTTAGGTGAAATCAGTTGTGGAGAGTAATGATATAACTCATGTTTCTGAAACATAGGGGTCTTGATATGACGTTAGGGGCACCTTATTTTTTAAACAGAAGGAGATTCCATTTTTTATTTTTAGGAAGCTGTTTTGATAAAAAAAAATGTTTGTTTTTTTATTATCTTTAATTTCATGCTAAATGCTCCTATCTACGCACACAATAATATATATACACATAAAATATGGAAGATCTAATATGTTCGAGCCCACCATAACCTCCAGAAATAAAGGTTAAGAGTATTCTTCTACATAGAACAATACAGCCTCCTACACATCAACTGATTCACCCTTTGCTTGTTAGAGGTCACTTTTATCTTGTTCTTCAAGATTGGACAACTTCAATTTCAGACGAGCAGCACTAGGACTTGGTTACAATAGGATCTTTTCTAAAGTTTAAGAGAATCCCAGCTCACAATGTGTTTGTTCCATCTCATTCTCTCTAACAAAAATTCTGCAGAAAATGATAAATCACATACAAAATTTGTGGTGTGAAATCGGCTAACTTGACACTTCTGATTAGTCTAATAGCTAAGACAGACATTTATATATTAATTTGTGTGTACAATGTCCTGGCTTCTGGCTCATTTGCAAGCCTGCAAACACCAAGAATCCGTGCTGTAGTATTTACATTTTTATGGAGGGATTATCAATTTGGCCAACTTGTTACCAAGTCATCAAGAAAAATATTACGGTGTACGGTAAGGAAAAGACATTGTCAAGTGTCAGTCAGATATCTCAATGAGTACAGATTTTAAAATCACTTTTAGACAGGGGATGATTTGTCAGTTTCAGTCCCACAGTCATTGTTACTTGGTATTTTTATGTCTTGTGACAATGACCATTAGCAAAACTGCAGGTGATGCATACGTAAACCTTTTTATCTAAATAAATGCTCACATTAAGTTGCATACTCTGGAAATTGGTGACTTCCATAATAAAAAAACGTCCTGGAATTTATTTTTGCAGTAATTAATGTTTCTCCCATACTATTAAAGTAATTGAAAACTTTAATGTATTAAAACCCAGTATCAAAAAATACTCTTAATAACAGGGGCACTTTAATTCATTAAAGTTTACAAAGATGCTTATTTTTTAAAATACCTTTGCGTTATGGTAAACAACGTCGCCTGCATCTGTCGCGTTCTTCAGCTGATCAATGACAAATCCGGCTTCTTCCAATCGTGTTTCCCATTTGATGTCCAGTGCAAAACATTGGAATGTATAATATTTACTGTAAATACGCAATATAACACTTTATTACATATGAATGTTGCTTAAAAATGCTTTTACATATTTTCATCTACTTGACTGCAAAGGGCTCCAATGCACTTCTATATATGTTTACATATGTATTTATGTGTATCTATGTCTGTAAATGCACACATAAAAATTAATTTGTATTCTTTACTAACACTGGTAGCAAACAAGCATGGGGAAAATACTGTGCAGCTAAAAAGTAGAGAGAAGCAGATATAAAACAAAAATGGGCAGCGCGATATTATGAATTTGTAGCAAAAATGAGAAAATTCCTGTCTAATCTAACGAAAATTACGCAGAAACTGAATATAGAAGCCATTCAGTTAAATGTTACTAGATGTACACAACCTAAAGAAATCAGTAATTCTATTTACAAATATTTTCAAAAGATTTTTAAGGCTGAGAACATAAATAATAATTATAAGAAGGAATTTTGCAATATAATAAAAAAGCCATCCATATCTAATGACCACCTGGTGCAGCTCAATGCTCCTATAAGTGAGGAAGAAGTTAAGCGTTGTCCCTCTGAATAAAGCTCCTGGTCCAGACTGTATCTCGATGGAATTCTATAAAATCCTAGGTGGTTCTATAATTCTTACATTAAAATCTCTATTTAATCTTTATTATTTAAAAGTAGCTGTTTTATCTTTCTTTCTTTTGCAAGATGTACCGAGTCCACGGTTTCATCCTTACTTGTGGGATATTAGCCTTCCTAACAGGAAGTGGCAAAGAGAGCACCCACAGCAGAGCTGTCTATATTGCTCCCCCCTTAACTCCACCACCCAGTCATTCTCTTTGCCGGTGTTCTAAAGTAATGTGTCTACCCGTAAGAATGTGTATACCTCATCACTTCCGGTGACGTTTCTCAGCTGGTGGAGGTTTGTGGCGCTCACTGTGCCTGCGCTAGAGGCACAATCTCCTTACAACAGCTGAGCTGAATTGATGAGCATACGATAAATTATGTGGCACGCGCACGTTACTTATAACTCTGGAGCTAATAATATTATAGACTTAATAAACTGTAATAGGCATCTCCCTTTTTGGTGAAATGGGTTAGTCCAGATCTGAGCATAGACTTGTGGTCTGCTGAGGATGAATATGTGATGGATACCCAGACAGATAAATATGTATGTGCGGACGTATGTGTAATGATCAGTACTCATCGTGCTGCAAATGCTTACTACACATGCAAATATACAGATCTAGGTGACTATTGAAATCCTGGTGATCCATCAAACTGATGTTAGATACTGCTGTATAAAGTTTTCTAATAAATACAACACCCCCACCCCTCCTATGTATACAACTAATTTGCACATTAAATCTGTATATTTGCACGTGTAGTAAGCATTTGCAGCACAATGAGTTCATTAAGTCTATAATATTATTAGCTCCAGAGTTATAAGTAACGTGCGCATGCCACAGAATTGATCGTATTCTCATCAGCTGTTGTAAGGAGGTTGTGCCTCTAGCGCATGCGCAGTGAGCGCCACAAACCTCCACCAGCTGATGGTACGTCACCGGAAGTGACGTGGTAAACAAATTCCTATGGTAGACGGTTTAATTTAAGACACCGGCTCTAAGCAGGAAGGGTAAAGTGAAAGAGGTGATAAACTGTTAGTTTTTATTTTATCTTCAAGCAAGAGTTTGTTATTTTTAAATGGTTCCGGTGTGTACTATTTACTCTCAGGCAGGAGATAGATGAAGATTTCTGCCTAGAGGATGATGATCTTAGCATTTGTAACTAAGGTCCACTGCTGTTCCCACAGAAGCTGAGGAGTACAGGAAAACTTCAGTGTGAGGAACGGTTTCTTGCTATACAGCAATGAGGTATGTTCAGTAATTTTTTCTGTAGAGACTGTGATAACTCAGAAAGGCTGACAGTATCCCCATAAGGGGAAGGGTAAGCAGTAATCCTAGTCTTATAAGGGGCATTACTAGCTTGCATGAAGGGCTAAACTTATGGGACACTCAGTTTGAATGATATTTAGCAAACGTTTGTGTGTTCTGGGAGTGCTGTTTATTTTACTTGAAGGGACAACTGTATTGAGGGTACACTTGGCTTTTTGGGGTTTTTATAACCCACATGGCTGTAAAAACGCTTGGTTGATTTTTCTGAAGGCCTCAGTAACATTGAGTGAGATGGGCGGGGCCTATTTTTGCGCCTCAGTTGCGCAGTTGTTTTCTCTAAAACAAGCAGCAAGCTACAACACCGGAGGGTCCTAGTGAGCTTCTTGCGCCGAATTGAAGCTTTATCCCCACATTATCAATCCCTAAGGGCAGGTATGCACCACAGCAGAGCTGTGGCAAGGTGCTAACAGGGGTTTTTACCGGTCTTTGACACTTTGTCAATCCGGTTTTCATATTTGGGGGTTAATTGTTAAATTGCTTGTGGTGCAATCTTACTGAAGCTTAGTGAGTCTACTGCAAAAATTTTGGAAAATTTGAGGTAATTTTAAGCATTTTTGCAGTTTGTGTATGCCTTTTTTTGTCTTAAAGGCACAGTACCGTTTTTGAAAATTGTTGTTTTTTCATTAAATAAAGTGTTTTCCAAGCTTGCTTGTCTCATTACTAGCCTGTTCAACATGTCTGACACTGAGGAAACTTATTGCTCAATTTGTTTAGACGTTATTGTGGAACCCCCTCTTAGAATGTGTCCCACTTGTACTGATATGTTTATAAATTGCAAACCGCATATTTTGACTTATAAGAGATTGGCACTGGATGATTCTCAGATAGAAGGAAATCAGGTTTTGCCATCTAGTTCTCCTCAAGTGTCACAACCAGTAACGCCCGCACAAGTGACGCCAAGTACTTCTAGTGCGTCTAATTCTTTCACCTTGCAAGATATGGCTTCAGTTATGAATACTACCCTCACAGAGGTTTTATCTAAACTGCCTGGGTTGCAAGGGAAGCACAGTAGCTCTGGGTTAAGATGAATGCTGAGCCTTCTGATGCTTTAGTAGCCGTATCCGATATACCCTCACAATGTTCAGAGGTAGGGGTGAGGGATTTGCTCTCTGAGGGAGAGATTTCTGATTCAGGAAAAATGTTCCCTCAGACAGATTCAGATATGACGGCATTTAAATTTAAGCTAGAACACCTCCGCTTATAGCTCACGGAGGTTTTAGCGACTCTGGATGATTGTGACCCTATTGTAGTAACAGAGAAATTGTGTAAAATGGATAAATATTTAGAGGTTTCTGTTTACACTGATGTTTTTCCGGTCCCTAGGAGGATTTCGGACATTGTTACTAAGGAGTGGGATCGACCAGGTATTCCATTCGCTCCCCCTCCTGTTTTTAAGAAGATGTTTCCCATATCTGACACCATGCAGGACTCATGGCAGACGGTCCCTAAGGTGGAGGGAGCTATTTCTACCCTGGCTAAGCGTACAACTATACCTATTGAGGACAGTTGTGCTTTCAAAGATCCTATGGATAAAAAATTAGAGGGTCTCCTAAAGAAATTTTTTGTTCATCAGGGTTTTCTTCTCCAGCCTATAGCGTGCATTGTTCCTGTAATCACTGCAGCTGCCTTTTGGTTTGAGGCTCTGGAAGAGGCTCTTCAGGTGGAGACCCCATTAGATGATATTCTGGACAGAATTAGGGCTCTTAAACTAGCTAATTCGTTCATTACAGACGCCGCTTTTCATCTAGCTAAATTAGCGGCAAAGAATTCAGGTTTTGCTATTTTAGCGCGTAGAGCGTTATGGCTTAAGTCCTGGTCGGCTGATGTGTCATCAAAATCTAAACTTTTGACCATCCCTTTCAAGGGTAAGACCCTATTCGGGCCTGAACTGAAAGAGATCATTTCAGATATCACTGGAGGGAAGGGTCATGCCCTCCCTCAGGATAAGTCAAATAAGACGATGACCAAACAAAATAATTTTCGTCCCTTTCGAAACTTCAAGGGTGGTCCCGCTTCCTCTGCCCCTGCTGCTAAGCAAGAGGGGAACTTTGCTCAATCTAGGACAGTCTGGAGACCTAACCAGGCTTGGAACAAGGATAAACAGGCCAAGAAGCCTGCTGCTGCCACCAAGACAGCATGAAGGGGTAGCCCCCGATCCGGGACCGGATCTAGTAGGGGGCAACTTTCTCTCTTTGCTCAGGCCTGGGCAAGAGACGTTCAGGACTCCTGGGTGGTAGAAATTGTAACTCAGGGGTATCTTCTAGATTTCAAATATTCTCCTCCAAGGGGGAGATTCCATCTTTCTCAATTGTCTGCAAGCCAGACAAAAAGAGAGGCGTTCTTACGCTGTGTAGAAGACCTTTTTACCATGGGAGTGATCTTCCCAGTTCCGAAAGCAGAACAGGGGCATGGGTTCTACTCCAATCTGTTTGTGGTTCCCAAAAAAGAGGGAACCTTCAGACCAATTCTAGATCTCAAGATCCTAAACCAATTCCTAAGGGTCCCATCCTTCAAGATGGAGACCATTCGGACTATTTTACCAATGATCCAGGAGGGTCAATATATGACTACCGTGGACTTAAAGGATGCGTATCTACACATTCCTATCCACAAAGATCATCACCAATTCCTCAGATTTGCCTTTCTGGACAAGCATTACCAGTTTGTGACTCTTCCCTTCTGGTTAGCCACAGCGCCAAGAATCTTCACAAAGGTGCTAGGGTCCCTTCTGGCGGTCCTAAGGCCGCGGGGCATAGCAGTGGCGCCTTATCTGGATGACATCCTAATTCAAGCATCGACTTTCCATCTAGCCAAGTCTCACACGGACTTAGTGTTGGCCTTTCTAAGATCTCATGGGTGGAAGGTGAATGTAAAAAAAGAGTTCTCTTTTCCCTCTCACAAGAGTTTCATTTCTAGGGACTCTGATAGACTCAGTGGACATGAAAATATTTCTGACGGAGGTCAGGAAATCAAAGATTTTGACTACCTGCCGAGCTCTTCATTCCATTCTTCGACCGTCAGTGGCTCAGTGTATGGAGGTAATCGGACTAATGGTAGCGGCAATGGACATAGTTCCATATGCTCGCTTACATCTCAGACCACTGCAACTATCAATGCTCAGAAAGTGGAATGGGGATTATGCAGATTTATCTCCTCAGATAAACCTGGATCAAGAGACCAGAGACTCTCTTCTTTGGTGGTTGTCACAGGATCACCTGTCCCAGGGAATGTGTTTCCGCAGGCCAGCGTGGGTTATAGTGACGACAGACGCCAGCCTACTGGGCTGGGGTGCAGTCTGGAATTCCCTGAAAGCACAGGGTTTGTGGATTCAGGAGGAGGCCCTCCTACCGATAAATATTCTGGAATTAAGAGCGATATTCAATGCTCTTCAGGCATGACCTCAGCTGCCTTCGGCCAGATTCATCAGATTTCAGTTGGACAACATCACGACTGTGGCTTATATCAATCATCAGGGTGAACAAGGAGTTCCTTAGCGATGATAGAAGTTTCCAGAATAATCCAATGGGCAGAGACTTACTCTTGCCATCTGTCAGTGATCTATATCCCAGGGGTAGAGAACTGGGAGGCGGATTTTCTAAGTCATCAGACTTTTCATCCGGCGGAGTGGGAACTCCATCCGGAGGTGTTTGCTCAACTGATTCAGCTATGGGGTACACCAGAATTGGATTTGATGGCGTCTCGTCAGAACGCCAAACTTCCTCGTTACGGATCTAGGTCAAGGGATCCTCAGGCAGAACTGATAGATGCTCTAGCAGTACCCTGGTCATTCAACCTGGCTTATGTGTTTCCACCTTTCCCTCTCCTTCCGAGTCTGATTGCCAGAATCAAACAGGAGAGAGCTTCGGTGATTTTGATAGCGCCTGTGTGGTCACGCAGGACTTGGTATGCAGACCTGGTGGACATGTCATCTCTGCCACCATGGACTCTGCCACTGAGACGGGACCTTTTGATTCAAGGTCCATTCAAGCATCCAAATCTAATTTCTCTGCAACTGACTGCTTAGAGATTGAACGCTTGATTTTATCAAAGCGGGGTTTCTCTGAGTCGGTCATAGATACCTTGATTCATACTCGAAAGCCTGTCACCAGGAAGATCTATCATAACATATGGTGTAAATATCTTTTTTGGTGCGAATCCAAGGCTACTCATGGAGTAAGATCAGGATTCCTAGGATTTTGTTTTTTCTCCAAGAAGGATTGGAGAAAGGTTTGTCCACTAGTTCCTTAAAAGGACAGATATCTGCTTTGTCTGTTCTGTTGCACAAGTGTCTGGCAGATGTCCCAGACGTTCAGGCTTTTTGTCAGGCTTTAATTAGAATTAAGCCTGTGTTTAAACCTGTTGCTCCGCCATGGAGTCTAAATTTAGTTCTTAAAGTTCTTCAGGGGGTTCCGTTTGAACTCATGCATTCCATAGATATTAAGCTTCTATCTTGGAAAGTTCTGTTTCTAGTTGCTATCTCTTCAGCTCGAAGGGTTTCTGAATTATCTGCATTACAATGTGACTCGCCTTATCTTGTTTTCCATGCTGATAAGGTGGTTTTACGTACCAAACCTGGGTTCCTCCCTAAGGTTTTTTACTAACAGGAATATCAATCAAGAAATTGTTGTTCCTTCTCTGTGTCCTAATCCTTCTTCTAAGAAGGAACGTCTGTTGCACAACTTGGATGTGGTTTGTGCTTTGAAGTTTTATTTGCAGGCAACCAAAGATTTTCGTCAGACATCTTCTTTGTTTGTTGTCTATTCTGGAACGCGTAGGGGTCAAAAGGCTACGGCTACCTCTCTTTACTTTTGGCTGAAAAGCATCATCCGTTTGGCTTATGAGACTGCTGGACAGCAGCCTCCTGAAAGAATTACAGCTCACTCTACTAGAGCGGTAGCTTCCACATGGACTTTTAAAAATGATGCTTCTGTTGAACAGATTTGTAAGGCTGCGACTTGGTCTTCGCTTCATACCTTTTCCAAATTTTACAAATTTGATACTTTTGCTTCTTCGGAGGCTATTTTTGGGAGAAAGGTTTTGCAAGCAGTGGTGCCTTCCGTTTAGGTTCCTGTCTTGTCCCTCCATTCATCCGTGTCCTAAAGCTTTGGTATTGGTATCCCACAAGTAAGGATGAAACCGTGGACTCGGTGCATCTTGCAAAAGAAAACAACATTTATGCTTACCTGATAAATTTCTTTCTTTTGCGATGTACCGAGTCCACGGCCCATCCTGTCTATTCAAGACAGATAGTATTTTTTGTTGAAAACTTCAGTCACCTCTGCACCTTATAGTTTCTCCTTTTTCTTCCTTGGCCTTCGGTCGAATGACTGGGGGGTGGAGTTAAGGGGGGAGCTATATAGACAGCTCTGCTGTGGGTGCTCTCTTTGCCACTTCCTGTTAGGAAGGATAATATCCCACAAGTAAGGATGAAACCGTGGACTCGGTACATCGCAAAAGAAAGAAATTTATCAGGTAAGCATAAATGTTGTTTTTTCACCAATTCCTTAATATCTTTAATATTAAAAAAGGGAAAAATTCTGAACGTCTAGACTCTTACCGTCCTATCTTTCAAATGTAGATTATAAATTTCTAACTTGTATCAGGAATAGACAAAAATGTTTTTAAATAAAAGACCAAACTGGTTTTATGGTAGAAAGAAACACATCAACAAACATTAGGAAAGTCCAGCTTATAACATTTTTGGTATAAGAAAAAAATATATAAAAAATAGTCCTATTTCTGACTTATTTTATATACAAAAAGTAGGGAGAAGGAAATAATAATTCTGAAGTGTACAGATGGTGCAGACCCTTAAATAGCAAATACCATCCTAGAAAAAAGAAAGGCTATAAGAAAGTAAAACTGTACTTATCTCAATACAGACATGGATTTCAGCACATCATGTCACGTCACAAATCATGTCACCACATTTTATGTAGGTACATTTCTTTTTTATTTTGTATTATCAGATATGTGACTCCCCACACAGGTGCCAGCTCAACAAGTAGGTATTAGTACACATTAGTATCAATTACAAGAAGTGTCTAATCAACACAAAGTTAAAAGCATGGCCAGCATTGGCATAAGGCAACTGCAACACCTCTACCAGAGGGTGGCCCCACAACCTGTAGGAATCTGCCACCTTAGTAATCCACATAAGGATCTATGTAGTGCTAGAATATTAATTAGGATCACACAAAGCATATATCAGTAACATAACATTTACATATAGCATCAAAACCTAGAGGATGAACAACACCTCTGCCAGAGGATAACACCGCAATTTCAGGCGGCTTTCTATTTTCATGGGTCCTTTTAATGGATCTATGTTCATCCAAAAATGTGTTTATATTGACAGCTAAAGACTAAATCAGATGCCTTTAAATGGCTACAGCACTTTACATCTGTTTCAATACATAACGAAAAGAGAAGTGCAATTCCCAGTGGCATATCAATTCTTAACCCACTGCAGACCTTTATGCAAAATTTGCAGAAAGTACTTATCTTAGTATGCATGCAGCAGTATGGATCCTCCATATGTTAACTGGAATGCATACAGACTGTTAAGAGCCATCCTTAGTGTAGTATGCATCCAAGTTATAAGCCAAATGTTTCAACCACATGTAGCGTGATGCTGACCAAGTCGCACGTCTATGAGGCAACTGAACTGATGTACTCAATATAAGCACATTTAATAAGCAATGTTCTAAGCTGGACTTACTGATATATGCATTGTATGCTCCTAATTAATACCCTAGCACTGCATAGATCCTCATGTGGATTACTAAGGTGGCCGATTCCTACAGGTTGTGGGGCCACTCTTTGGTAGAGCTGTTGCCTTATGCCTATGTCTCTAAGCATGTTACTAGTGATCTGGCCATGCTTTTAACTGTGTGTTGATTAGACACTTCTTGTAATTGAAACTAATGTGTACTGATACCCACTTGTGGAGATGGCACCTGTGTGGAGAGTCACATATCTGATACTACAAAATAAAAAAGAAATGTGCCTACATAAAATGTGGTGACATGAATTATGACGTGAGATGATGTGCTAAAATCCCTGTCTGTGTTGAGATAAGTACATTTGTACTTTCTCATAGCTTTTCTTTTTTTCCAAGTACCTATTTTTGTCTTAGCTATCATTACAATTGATGCTGAGAAAGCATTTGATGGGTTCTCTTAGGACCATTTTGGTTTGCAGAACCACTTAAATAAATGTATTCAAGCAATATACAGTAGCCCCTCTTAATAAATGGTACACAAACACCCAAAATTTATCTCACAAAAGGCACTAGTCAGGATTGCCCCTTTTCCCTGTTTTTATTTAACATGATAATAGAACCTTTTGTTATTCTCTTAAGAGGATGGAATGGACCTTGGAAACACCACTTTAAAATTAACTTTGTATGCAGATGACCGGATTCTCTTACTTAGCACTCAAAGAAAAATATTCAACTCTTTATGGAGATGGTTACTTAGTTTGGCTCTTTTTCTGGCTATAAAATAAAATGTCAGAAGTCCAAAATACTCTTGCTTCATAATAAAAAACAAAAAGGTCAAAAACACCCATCGCCTTTTAAAAAGGCAAATGAGCATATACAATATTTGAGGGTTATCTTGGATAAAACCCCAGAAATTTGTATCTGTTAAATTCACTGAAATTAATACACAAAATCAAGAGAGATCTTTCAACATAATCACTTTTTTATTTAACTTTATCTGCCAAAATCCAATTGATCAGAATTATTTTACCTAAGGTATTGTACGATATGCAAAATGTACAATTAATTATACCTCGTTCATATCTAAAACTAATATTAATAATGCATTTTGGGGTGACAAAAGAGGAAGCCTTTCTGTCTATAGAATTATACCCCCATAAAAAACAGAAGTATTGCATTATCATCTTTTAAATATTATAATTGGACATGCGTAATTAAAATTGCAGTGGACTAGATGGTGGACTCAAGCTACATATCTATGCTTAGTACTGAGGTATGTATGATTAGGCCTTTCTCCTTAAAACATTGCTACTCTGTCAAATTAGCAACTTACCGATGTATATAACTAGAATTCAAGTATTTAAAAATGTTATTATTGCTTGGCAAAAATATTGTAATGAACTGCAGATAAAGTTTCAAGTACCCCAGCAATGTTATCCAAGTGGGATAAGAATCCATTGTATTCCTGTTCTAGATGAAATTATCCCAAGGCCAATCTAGTACATTCCCTGTGTAGCTGTCTGAAAATCTGATTATGGTTGAATTAATTATTATAACGAAAGTGTTGCAATACGATAATAAGATTATTATTCAGAAAAAAAATTGTTTTATTTTTGGTTGATAAAATTTATTTCGATAACACCACTTTCATAAATACAGCAATACTGTGTGGCAGAAATCTCATTTTTAAAAACTGGAAATCCTTTAAAGCCCCCAGTATGCAGAATATATTAGCAAAATGTTCTCTCAGCATGTTGCGGAACATGATACGTGTTAAATCTGAAAAAAAAATATAAAACACATTTTTACTTAATTGTCTGGTGTAATTAAGTCTGCCCCCGTAATACCCTATTACAACTGGTTTGTCCCTTCAGCAATAAAAGGTGCCTTTCCAGATTTTTTGAGAAAGGGGATAAAGTTTTAACGATTTTTTTTTTCTCCCGCAAAAGATAAATTATAGTGGAATTTTTTCAGTCCACTAAGATTCATGTGTTCTAGAAATAGTCTATTTTATGTGATAAGCAAAGGCATATAATTATTATTTTTTTGCTATGTAATAAGAGAGTCGTAATACTGCCATTTGTGCTATTTTCTTTTTATTGTTTCTTTGGAGATTCTTTAAATTGTTTGCCTCATAAAGATATATTGTCTATTTGCATTGCAATATCCAATAAACAGATGCTATATATATACACACACACACAGGTGAAACTCAAAAAATTTGAATATCGTGCAAAAGTTCATTTATTTCACTAATGCAACTTAAGAGGTGAAACTAATATATGAGATAGACTTATTACATGCAAAGCAAGATAGTTCAAGCCATGATTTGTCATAATTGTGATGATTATGGCTTACAGCTCATGAAAACCACAAATCCACAATCTCAGAAAATTAGAATATTGTGAAAAGGTGCAATATTCTAGGCTCAAAGTGGCCCACTCTAATCAGCTAATTAAGCCATAACACCTGCAAAGGGTTCCTGAGCCTTTAAATGGTCTCTCAGTCTGGTTCAGTAGGAATCACAATCATGGGAAAGACTGCTGACCTAACAGTTGTGTAGAAAACCATCATTGACACCCTCCATAAGGATGGAAAGCCTCAAAAGGTAATTGCAAAAGAAGTTGGATGTTCCCAAAGTGCTGTATCAAAGCACATTAATAGAAAGTTTTGTGGAAGGGAAAAGTGTGGAAGAAAAAGGTGCACAAGCAGCAGGGATGACCGCAACCTGGAGAGGATTGTCAGGAAAAGGCCATTCAAAAGTGTTGGGGACTTTCACAAGAGCCACCACACACAGACAGATCCTGGACATGGGCTTCAAATGTCGTATTCCTCTTGTCAAGCCACTCCTGAACAGCAAACAATGTCAGAAGCGTCTTACCTGGGCTAAAGAAAAACAGACCTGGTTTGTTGCTCAGTGGTCCAAAGTCCTCTTTTCTGATGAGAGCAAATTTTGCATCTCATTTGGAAACCAAGGACCCAGAGTATGGAGGAAGAATGGAGAGGCAAACACTGCAAGATGCTTGAAGTCCAGTGTGAAGTTTCCACAGTCTGTGTTGATTTAGGGAGCCATGTCATCTGCTGGTGTTGGTCCACTGTGCTTCATTAAGTCCAGGGTCAATGCAGCCGTCTACCAGGAGATTTTGGAGCACTTCATGCTTCCTTCCGCAGACGAGCTCTATGGGGATGCTGACTTAATTTTCCAGCAGGAGTTGGCACCTGTCCACACTGCCAAAAGCACCAAAACCTGGTTCAATGACCGTGGGATTACTGTGCTTGATTGGCCAGCAAACTCTCCTGACCTGAACCCCATAGATAATCTATGGGGCATTGCCAAGAGACAGATGAGAGACATGAGACCAAACAATGCAGAAGAGCTGAAGGCCGCTATTGAAGCATCCTGGTCTTCCATAACACCTCAGCAGTGCCACAGGCTGATAGCTTCCATCCCACACCACATTGAGGCAGTAATTGCTGCAAAAGGGGCCCAAACCAAGTACTGAGTACATACAGTGTGCATGCTTATACTTTTCAGAGGTCCGATATTGTTCTACAGGTATGTACAATCCTTGTTTTATTGATTGCATGTAATATTCTAATTTTCTGAGATTGTGGATTTGGGGTTTTCATGAGCTGTAAGCCATAATCATCACAATTATGACAAATCACGGCTTGAACTATCTTGCTTTGCATGTAATGAGTCTATCTCATATATTAGTTTCACCTTTTAAGTTGCATTAGTGAAATAAATTAACTTTTGCACGATATTCTAACTTTTCAAGTTTCACCTGTGTATATATATATATATATATATATATATATATATAAAACACACAGAGAAAGTCCAGCACTCACAAGCTCTCAGCTAAGATTTAAAAGCAAAAATGGAAAGGTTAGTTACCGCATTTGGCCAAATGGGACAAACCCAGGTACCACATCAAGGTCCTTTCCAATACCTGGGACCCTAAAACAGCCACACAATGCAAGCTCTCAAATCCAAACAAACTGGGAACAAGGGAAGGGTGCACAGGCTTATGTAATCACCCTAGACATATACAAAACACGGAAGGGGACTGCACTCTCATACCGGATCGGGTACACATTTCATGACCCTGCAACATGCTCAGCCCTGGGTGCTCACGGGCACTCACAGGAAGCTGTGCTGTTTCTAGAGTCACAGGTAGCTAACCCCAGTCAGGTCTGGGTGCAAGAACCATAGGGAAAATTACAAAATAAATTAATACAACACACAGAGAAAGTCCAGCACTCACTTACAAGCTCTCAGCTAAGATTTAAAAGCAAAAATGGAAAGGTAACTGGTGGCTGTAACGCGTAGAATTTGCCTACTGAATTTGTTAACATATTTTCCCAGCATCAGGTGTGGTAACGTAAGTAGATAGGACAGGTACATTGAGCAGAGTAAAAAGAAATGGAGCACCGGATGTACGCGGAGGGTATAAAAACAATTTTATTGAAGAAAATTCACAAACAAAAGGACCATCGTCCCTGGGGTAAAATCTTAAAGGTGGTAAAAGGATTGAGTTAGGCTAACATGTTTCGGCTCCCACGCCGTAATCTTAGCCATATTTAAAACAAAGCTCACTTCCCTTCTAAAAATACCTTCCCTTACCTCCTATTGGTTGTGTTACACACACCTTCCTGTCTAAACACCAATAGGAAAGCTGGCAGTTTTGCATGCCGTGGTTCGCTGTGTGCTACACACCCTCAAATCCACGGACCAATCCAAAGCTGACAGAAACTAACATCATACCGTGTTGTATTTGCTCAATATTGTATTCGCTCCATACTCATGCAGATCTGAAAAGTGCAAATAGATTCAAGAAAGGCCACTTACAAAGCTTATAGCTAATCCTTCTGTTTGTGC
This sequence comes from Bombina bombina, assembly GCF_027579735.1. Classification (NCBI taxonomy): domain Eukaryota; kingdom Metazoa; phylum Chordata; class Amphibia; order Anura; family Bombinatoridae; genus Bombina; species Bombina bombina. The sequence continues at coordinate 1,150,458,890 of NC_069501.1, read as the reverse complement.
ATCTGCCAAACGCCAATGTCACACTGCACTGTGTTTTTCCATTTGCATTTTTCTTATCAATTCTATGGGATTGGGTTTAACTAGTGTAACAGAGATAATCTAACTAGCTATTATGTTGTTACCCTCATTACAAGGCTAATATCCCGGTCCATGTGGTAAATTTATTTCCACTCTGTACATACAAGCTGGGTACTCTATGCCTGTAGAATATGTAGCCACATTCTACTACACCAACACAATAATATATCCTGACTAAATTCATCAGGTTCTAATTTCCACTTGGTGTTTTGTGTTTCAATGTTCCCGTGTGTTGTGTTGTGTGGTCATAATGTGGTCTCCTTTATGTAGTACATTGAGCAGTCACGACAATATTACTGAACTTTCTCTATATGTGTAATTCCTGCCCCAGGACCTACTCACACGGACCCACCTTGGGTGATTAATCCTTGTTTGTTCAGTGGGTTATTGCAAAGCCTCTTGGATCATAGGCACTCGAGAGAGGGGAACATTCCTGAACTCTAACCCGGATTTGTTTCCATATAACCGTCCATTGAGAACGCTAAAAACCCGCTGGACAGAGTTATAATAAGCATCAGCCCACGGAGAGGACACTATATTTGCTACTAAATTTACAACTATCATCTACAATACGGAAAGCAGGAATTGTAAGAACTATTGTACACGGATCTTCTGACCGCAATGTCGGTACCGCTGCAGTAACATTAAGGACACAGGTTCCCAATATATAAGATAAGACACCAACCTATTGCATCAACTAGTTATATTTTTGCATATGTACATATATACTGTTATTTCTTTCGGATTGTTAATTTTAGTAACCATTATCATTCGATATTTTTAGAAAGTTGATTTTATGTAACCAATAGTATTTGTTACTTTTAGATGCCGGCATCAGTATTTGTCTAATGATTTTTTTGTCTAATGAATTTTCTCTATTAAATTTTATAATCTATTTAATACTGTGGGGGGTAGTTATCAACGCGTCTACTTTACCTGCCTTCGCCGGTTCAATACGCCCGCCTAAGCTCGCCTACTATCGCCGCCGCGGACCTTCAAAATTTCACCTAAGTTATCAAAAAAGCTGTCAAAAAGCCGCGCACCAAGTACGGGGCGATGAGCAGCGGACTGTGAGAGTTATCACTCATCCGATCTCGCTGCTCTTCGGCTTTTTGACAGCTTTCTTGCTAGCCTGTCACTAAGCACCCACACTAAACTACACTGTTCTACCCCCTATACCGGCGCCCCCGGACTCAATAAAGCTATTAACCCCTAAACCGCCGCTCCTAGACCCCGCCGCAACTCTTATAAATGTATTAACCCCTAAACCGCCGCTCCCAGACACCGCCGCCACCTACATTATACCTAGTAACCCCTATTCTGCCCCCCTATACCGCCGCCCTCTATAATATAGTTATTAACCTCTATCCTGCTGATCCCGGACCTCGCCACAACTAAATAAATAGTTTAACCCCTAAACTGCCGCTCCCGGACCCCGCCGCAACCTATATTAAACTTATTAACCCCTAATCTGCCCCCCCTACACCTATGATACATTTATTAACCCCTATCCTGCCCCCCCTACACCGCCGCCACTGTAATAAAATTATTAACCCCTAAACCTAAGTCTAACCCTAACCCTAACACCCCCCTAACTTAAATATTAATTAAATAAATCTAAATAATATTTCTCTTATTAAATAAATTAATCCTATTTAAAACTAAATACTTACATTTAAAATAAACCCTAATATAGCTACAATATAAATAATAATTATATTGTAGCTATTTTAGGATTTATTTTTATTTTACAGGCAAATTTCAATTTATTTTAACTAGGTACAATAGCTATTAAATAGTTATTAACTATTTAATAGCTACCTAGTTAAAATAAAGAGAAATTTACCTGTAAAATAAAAACTAACCTAAGTTACAATTACACCTAACACTACACTATACTTTAATAAATTATTCCTATTTAAAACTAAATACTTACCTGTAAAATAAACCCTAAGATATCTACAATGTAATTAATAATTACATTGTAGCTATTTTAGGGTTTATATTTATTTTACAGGTAACTTTGTATTTATTTTAGCTAGTTAGAATAGTTATTAAATAGTTATTAACTATTTAATAACTACCTAGCTAAAAGAAAGTTACAATTAAACCTAACACTACACTATCATTAAATAAATTAAATAAATTAACTACAAATAACTACAATTAAATACAATTACATAAACTAACTAAAGTACAAAAAATAAAAAAAAAGCTGTTACAAAAAATAAAAAAAATAAGTTACAAATATTTAAAAAATATTACAACAATTTTAAGCTAATTACACCTAATCTAAGCCCCCTAATAAAATAACAAAGCCCCCCAAAATAAAAAAATGCCCTACCCTATTCTAAATTAAAAAACCTTCAAAGCTCTTTTACCTTACCAGCCCTTAAAAGGGCCTTTTGCGGGGCATGCCCCAAAGAAAACAGCTCTTTTGCCTGTAAAAGAAAAATACAACCCCCCCAACATTAAAACCCACCACCCACATACCCCTAATCTAACCCAAACCCCCCTTAAATAAACCTAACACTACCCCCCTGAAGATCATCCTACCTTGAGTCGTCTTCAGCCAGCCGACCCACCGATGGAACCGAAGAGGAGATCCGGAGCGGCAGAAGTGATCCTCCAAGGGGCGCTGAAGAAGTCTTCCATTCGATGAAGTCATCATCCAGGCGGCGCTGAAGAAGTCTTCCATCCGGGCGATGTCATCTTCCAAGCGGCGCTGAAGAAGTCTTCCATCCGGGCTATGTCATCTTCCAAGCGGGGTCTTCAATCTTCTTTCTTCAGGATCCATCTTCATCCCGCCGACGCGGAACATCCTTCTTCCCCGACGGACTAACGACGAATGAAGGCTCCTTTAAGGGACGTCATCCAAGATGGCGTCCCTTCAATTCCGATTGGCTGATAGGATTCTATCAGCCAATCGGAATTAAGGTAGGAAAAATCTGATTGGCTGATTGAATCAGCCAATCAGATTGAGCTTGCATTCTATTGGCTGATCAGAACAGCCAATAGAATGCAAGCTCAATCTGATTGGCTGATTGGATCAGCCAATCGGATTGAACTTCAATCTGATTGGCTGATTCAATCAGCCAATCAGATTTTTCCTACCTTAATTCCGATTGGCTGATAGAATCCTATCAGCCAATCTGAAATGAAGGGACGCCATCTTGGATGACGTCCCTTAAAGGAGCCTTCATTCGTTGTTAGTCCGTCGGGGGAAGAAGGATGTTCCGCATCGGCGGGATGAAGATGGATCCTGAAGAAAGAAGATTGAAGACCCCGCTTGGAAGATGACATCGCCCGGATGGAAGACTTCTTCAGCGCCGCTTGGAAGATGACATCGCCCGGATGGAAGACTTCTTCAGCGCCGCCTGGATGATGACTTCATCGGATGGAAGACTTCTTCAGCGCCCCTTGGAGGATCACTTCTGCCGCTCCAGATCTCCTCTTCGGTTCCATCGGTGGGTCGGCTGGCTGAAGATGACTCAAGGTAGGATGATCTTCAGGGAGGTAGTGTTAGGTTTATTTAAGGGGGGTTTGGGTTAGATTAGGGGTATGTGGGTGGTGGGTTTTAATGTTGGGGGGGTTGTATTTTTCTTTTACAGGCAAAAGAGATGTTTTCTTTGGGGCATGCCCCGCAAAAGGCCCTTTTAAGGGCTGGTAAGGTAAAAGAGCTTTGAACGTTTTTAATTTAGAATAGGGTAGGGCATTTTTTTATTTTAGGGGGCTTTGTTATTTTATTAGGGGGCTTAGATTAGGTGTAATTAGCTTAAAATTGTTGTAATATTTTTTAAATGTTTGTAACTTATTTTTTTTATTTTTTGTAACAGCTTTTTTTATTTTTTTGTACTTTAGTTAGTTTATGTAATTGTATTTAATTGTAGTTATTTGTAGTTAATTTATTTAATTTATTTAATGATAGTGTAGTGTTAGGTTTAATTGTAACTTAGGTTAGGATTTATTTTACAGGTAATTTTGTATTTCTTTTAGCTAGGTAGTTATTAAATAGTTAATAACTATTTAATAACTATTCTAACTAGCTAAAATAAATACAAAGTTACCTGTAAAATAAATATAAATCCTAAAATAGCTACAATGTAATTATTAATTACATTGTAGCTATCTTAGGGTTTATTTTACAGGTAAGTATTTAGATTTAAATAGGAATAATTTATTAAAGTATAGTGTAGTGTTAGGTGTAATTGTAACTTAGGTTAGTTTTTATTTTACAGGTAAATTTCTCTTTATTTTAGCTAGGTAAGCTATTAAATAGTTAATAACTATTTAATAGCTATTGTACCTAGTTAAAATAAATTGAAATTTGCCTGTAAAATAAAAATAAATCCTAAAATAGCTACAATATAATTATTATTTATATTGTAGCTATATTAGGGTTTATTTTAAAGGTAAGTATTTAGTTTTAAATAGGATTAATTTATTTAATAAGAGAAATATTATTTAGATTTATTTAATTAATATTTAAGTTAGGGGGGTGTTAGGGTTAGGGTTAGACTTAGGTTTAGGGGTTAATAATTTTATTACAGTGGCGGCGGTGTAGGGGGGGCAGGATAGGGGTTAATAAATGTATTATAGGTGTAGGGGGGGCAGATTAGG